>NC_089195.1:24105127-24405127 GCF_963930695.1 Labrus bergylta
CATAGAAACCGTTTTGCCCTTTCTTTTCCTTTATGAACATGTTGAATGTTGGCAACAAAGCACACATCCTTATTGTTAAATTATATATTTCATTACCACTTGTGTCAAATGCATGAATTGGCCCTCTCACCCTGAAGTAAAAGTCTCAAACAACAACACTTGGTGCAGCCACCTTGAGTTGCTCCAATGCTGCACTCAACTGTAATTAAGTCTCGGCCTACCTTCCCAACTAATCAGTCCCTCTGGGCTTAGAGGCAGGAGGTCTATTCCTTACAATTACTGCATTCCAGGAGGAGCTCCTGCCTCAGACCCTGGCTATGTTTGAAAACTGAATCCCCAAAAGTCCCCACTTAGATCATAATAACAGTTCAAGAGGTCAGCCTAGGCCAAGGTAAAAATGAGTCTGTAATGATGATATTGGAACAGTTCTAATAGAACTGAAGGTCATGGCACAGACATCTTTCATTACAGCAAAGGGTTTGTAAATGTTGGATAACAAATAATCAGATGTGATCACAGAAATTAAATTGAGATGTTTGAATGATGCACTATTGTCTATTGTATGCCTTACTATAAAAAAAAATAAACAACACAACTTTTTTTGTGTGTGTTTATATTGTGTTGTTTCCTTTGCATTCTGAAATGTTAGTTACTTAAAGCAGATACTCTCTTCTCCTCTGACCCCCTGTGCAGGTCTGCATAGTATTCATCTTCTTTCATGGTGTCTTAATATAGGGTTAATTAATATTAGGGGATCAGAACATGTTCTGTTTTACTGATGAAACAAAATATCAGAATATAATAATAATAATAAAATATTTATTACAAAGTGTGATCAAACTTGAAAGCAGTGATTGTGAGCACAGTGAAGTACCCATAGCATGAGCTTAAATGAAGATATTGGCTAGTCTGCAGTCTTTCCAAGTACACATATATATATATATATATATATAAATGTATTCTGTATACTTGCAGAGGCCTGTACCTCCCTCTGACATAGTGATTTAGTGGCTCATATCTATAAAATCAGTTAAGTGCAAGCAGGCTCTCTCATAATATTTTTTAAGTACAGTACTTCATACAATGTATGAAGTTACTTTTCTCTATAATATTAAATCCAATTTGTTATCATTGGTGTTAATTGTATGATCTTTATGTATCAAAACAGTGTTAGTTGACTTTTCTTACCACAACCTTTTTGTCCACATAAACTGCTATTTGAAAGAGCAGAACTCGTCATAGTGTCTGGCCGCACCTACTATTAAGGATAAAGGTAATGCATCCAGCAGACTCTAACAACCTATACGAATGAAATCCATTAAGCAATATTACTATACCAAATAATTCCAAAGCTTGCTCTTTAAACATTCGCATAGATGTAACCCATCGTCTTTGAATAGTACATGTTTTCTTAAAGGAGATGAAAAAATAATGCTGGGATCAAGAAATAATCCATTTAAAAAGCAGGTGACGCTCCTGCGGCTGATGCCGCGTCCATCCTCCTCCTCTCCTCCATTCATTCGCTTTACTCTGCTGCTGCACCACGTTGCCTGCATGCTGGACCCGCTCAGCCTGGGATAGCGCACAAACACGAGGGGTTCATTTCACGAAAGGTTCACTTTTTGTCATTAGCATAAGTCAACGCTCGTAAAGACCTCAGAGGCTGCATCCATCGGTGACTCATTGCGCACGATCATTCAGTCACTCAGTGAGCCGGAGCGCTTGAATTTTTGCGCTCTTCCGCGGAGGATCGATACCAATAAAAAAAAAAAAAAAAAAAGACCCTTATTCTCGTGGAAGGCGTGGCTTTTTTTTTTTTGTCACAGACACATTTTGATTTTCCATATTCATTTCCAAGGTTTTTTCTCATCTCGCTGGCACGGACGCACAAACGGCACCCCAAGGTGCGGGACAAAAAGCATCTCTCAAGGTAAGCCATCCACCTTTTCCATTAGACTATTTTTTTTTTTACTTCGATTCAGATCATGAATTTATCCGCAAGGTCAAATGGTAGAAGTGCATATTGTGGCCTCTTGGATCTTGGGGTGGGACAGCACTGCGAATCAAGAACATGCCATATAGACCTTTGATTGGCCCGGATAGATCGTGTGCAGCACTTTAATGTATGCAACATTTGCCGATGTGCATGAATCCACATCCTGCATACACCCTGTCTTAACTGCTGCAGGCAGAAAAAGCGCCCAGACACGGGGTAGTTTTAATCATTGAATATCTAATTACAGTCTGGATATGCTTGCCATAAATATTTGCGCTCTGATAACTGACAAGCAGATGCAGAGTGGGAGAGAACACACAAACACCTGTCCATGAAAACAGAAGCCATACTGTTTTGTTGTATTGAAGTCACACATGGAAACTGCATTTTAAGAGAGATTTCTTGAGCCAGCTCAACATAAATATAACCTGATCATCTGAAATGTATCATGTTTGATGTCCCTCCCAAAGAGGAGCACTGTGATGACTCGGGGTCGGGGTAACCCCAAATACAAGCCTGGGTTCAATCTTAGTTTCATTTCAATGATCTGAAAAATACGCAAAGGTGTTTCATTAACAGCAGTGGATAGGACATCAACGTGCTCCCTGTGGATCACATGCATCAAAAAATCGTTTGGTTCTTCTGTAGCCTCAAAGCAGTTTTCTTGTATGATTGAAGTCTTGATCACAGTGGAGTCATTTGTCTTCCTCTGAAGGATCAGATATTTCAGACCTGTGCTGAGTGCAGCACATTAGTTGCAGAATTGGCCCAGATGCTTCAGGAGACAGAGCTCATCAGGCTGAAGATGAGGATGAAAAGATGTGTGAGATTGTAGGCCAATAGGTAGGTATTTGAACTAGATTAAAAACAGGATAAAACAGCATCCAAAGATGCAAAGGCATGCACCACACACACACGTGCACACACACACACACACACACACACACACACACACACACACACACACACACACACACACACACTATGTATTTCTCTAGAAGTCCTGTGACAGAAAATGATAGTTGAACAGGAAGACATAGATTTTTGGGAGACACTTTGAATAAGTTTGGTATTTACAGGCAAATTTATCATTTTTGTTGGATAATTTGATCTACACAGTATAAACAACGATAGATGCATGATATGGACCCGGCCCCCCTCCCCCCAACACATTTACATTCAAATCAAGACAGTTAAATATTCCAAAGCTCTCTCAACCCTTACACGACACACATCATCTAATCTAAACAATGATCACACCCAAGACAGCATAATGTCACAGTACTGATAAAAAATGTTGAACATTCTGAAGAAAAAATGATCTGACTGCTTGATTTCTCACTTATTTAAACACATTTTCCCTGCATCATTTGCGTTAGATTTATTTTTCTAAGTTGCTTATAGAAAGTATAATGTAGGTGCATTTCTCAACTTGTTCGCTGATTGCTTTTATACCGATTAATGGTGTTAGGCTGATTCGCAATAATCCGCCTCATTTATGTCCTGCATCCTTTCTAAACAGTTTTCCATTTACACACAGTACTTAAAGATTTAATATAATCCCTCTTCAAGCAAACAGAGAATGTTTTGATCAGTTATAGTTTGTCCCTGTTTTACAACAGGGATCATTCAGGTTACGAAAACAGATGAGAATTATGATGTGAACTACATGAATAATAGAAACAAGGCAAGATTGTTTTTTCCTTTTTCTTCGTTAAACAACCCCCCCCCCCCCCCCCCCCCCCTAAAAAAAAGGATCCATTCAGTTTTCCTCTTATATACTTTGCCTGCTGTATTCTCAAGTTTGTGCATTTGGATTCATAAAGTCTGACGCAGCATTTTAGCATGCCCCTCGGGGATTATCCTCCGTCATTCTTTTTTTTTGGTTATTTTCTGCAACTCAACAAAAAAGTTTGAATTCTAAATATACTAGCTTCCTTAATGGATTTTTTTTAATATTCCAATTATGAAACGACCTGTTTGTTGAATTATCTAAATCCTGCATAAAGTGTAAGTTTATGTGTTTCTGTGGCATTTCATCACAAGCAAGTTTCAAAGAGCATTCGACGGATAAAGCTCGAGAGATTTTCAGAAACAAACCTAAAAACCAACATCAAAGTGAAAGAAAGGGCTTGTTAAATACATACATTAACACCTCACATTATCATGATTTGTTCTCAGCGTTTTCTTACTAAGATTGTCTGCTATGATTACCTAAGTCATTTGGCTTTGAATTACATTAATCTTAATTAAAAGAAGGGCTGAATTAGGCAAATTGGGGTCATTGATTGTTTGAGTGCTTTGCTTTTATTCTGACATTGATTATTTAAATGAATGTTAATGGCTGTTCAAAGAAAAAAAGGAAGCACTTTACATAATGCTCATCTAGGCTTGGCCTCTTGTGTGAATCTGGTCTAATTGTTTTTGCGCAAACCAGGATTTAAGTTAATGAAACGTAATGCTCAAGAAATCATGAAAACAAACTAAGTCTATTTATTTTCCTCTTTTAGGAAACTGCACAGAGTGGCTGATATCTCGCATCTGTTTCCATCTTTGGATTACAAGAATATTTAAAGACTAAAAGAGTGAATCCAGTATGGGAACTAACCCAAAAAGGACAGTGACAGTCCAGATGGTGCCTCAGCTGGCCGTGGTGGACACGCTGGGCAACAAGGAGCCCAACGCCAACTGGACTAAAGAGCCCAACCTCAAACTGTCTCTGACTGCTTCTCCCACTAACACCCTAAAAACAGCTTCCACGGGGGGTGAACCAGTTAGCAGCACTGTGTCAGACAAACCAGCGACTTCTAATGGAAACAAAACAGAATCTGAAAATGGGAAAAGTGGAGAAAAACAGATACCTGACCTGTCTCTAGGTGGGGGTGAGTCCGGAGACGACCGGAGGGATTCTAACGCCAATATGAAAATGTTAAGCCCGACTGATGAGAAGGATATCTGTAAGGGCGCTGTGTCGTCTGCTCTTTCGGCGTCAAAGGCCGACATGCTTACCAATGACTGCAGAATAAAAGGGCTAAGTGCAGCTGAGGAGAACTGTGCACAGATGACATCCTCGACAAATGCTCCAGCACAAGAGGAAAGAACAAAACAGGTTTCTCCAAATAAAAACCTCAACAATGCCTGTGAGTTAAGACATAATGCAGAAGAACCACAGCAGGATACAAAAGGGAGTTTACCAGCTCAAAAAAACAAGGACACTGCTGTTCAACAGAAACCTAAAGAGACCGATCATCCACATATCTGCTCAAAAAGCTCTCTCAGTCCACAGCAGATGTCTAAAACAATACAAAGCACGGAAACATCTGTAGCCCCGCTTAGTACAAACAAAGATGCAGAAGCCAGATTCTCGAACAAGAATTCCACTGCAACACATTCAGAGAAAGAGTTAACCCCGGCAAAGAAACCGCAAATCTCCTCAGATAAACATCAGCAAGTGTCTTCACAGACAGCCTCCTCTGCTCTGCCTCAGGATACAAAAAACATGGCCGCACTCAGACAGGTGGCCGAAGAATCAAGCCAGAAAAACACAGCTGTCTGTGAAGGACAGCAGCAGCCCTGCAAGCAGTACAGGGAAGCTGCTACGATGACCTCATCCCTGTCCCCGACCCCGGTCAAGCAGCGTCAAGATATGGAGGTTCAAGCAGTGGCAAATACGTGCAGCAAGAGTGTGGCCACAAGTCCGAGCTTGCTGCCCTTCAATGTGGCTCGCAGGCCGAGTGGTAGTGCAAGCGAAGAAGCGCAGACCCTGGCTGTAGTCTATAATGCTGATGGAAATGTGGGACTACATCATATAAACATGAGTAATGTATTAGCACTTCCAAACGATTCCAGGTCAGAGAGATTCACAGTGGAGGCAGAGATGTGCCCAAACCAGAATGCGAGTGTGGTCTTTAACTCGGATGCTTTGTCGGACAAAAGGCTGGAAGCAAAGCCTAAAGACCCTGGGTCATCTCTCTGCAACACTCAGCCCGTTTATCAAATCAACATTGAACACAGCAACCTCAAGGAGCAAGGACAGATAGGTAACTCCCAGAATAAAGCATCTGTAGTAAAAACAGCCTCTGCGGAAGATCCTTCTCTCAAAGTGGGAGTGCCCCCAGAGACAGTCAGTGCTATCAAGTCTGGACCTGCTGACAGAAACAATGAAGCGCTGTCTCAGGCTGCTGTTTCAACCAAGCCCAACCAGGCCCTGCCAACCACAACAGCAACAACAACAAACACCACATCAAAGTCAGCACCCGCTAAAAATAAAGCTGGACGTCCTGAGGAAAAGGAAAAGGATAAAGATGGAGGTAAAAGCCGGGCGAAGGAGGGGAAATCAAAGCAGAAGATAAAACTGGAGAAAAAGGAGAAAGAGGATGACCAGTCAGCGAACGAGAAAGGGAAGAGCGTGCATGATGTCGTCTGGGATGAACAAGGGATGACTTGGGAGGTGTACGGGGCCTCTGTGGACCCAGAATCTCTTGGTTTTGCCATTCAGAGCCACCTGCAGTGCAAAATCAAGGAGCAAGAGAGGAAACTGGTAGCCCGCACCTCGATCAGGAAGTCGGTGTCTGGGGTCGACTCGCCGCAAAAAGGCAAGAAGAACAAAAGGAGGCAGCAGAACATTTTCAGGTCAATGCTGCGAAATGTCAGACGACCCAACTGCTGCGTGCGCCCCCCTCCCTCCTCTGTCCTCGAGTAGTAAAGGCACAGAGGTAAACTACAGTATGGGACTCCTCCCTTGTTTCCTAGAGGTCAAAATGTTTCTCCCCCCCCCCTTTTACTTTCCCTCCCCCCTCAGAGATTGCAATGCCAAGGGCGAGGCGACCATCCTTGTACGTAAGTAAACCGGTGATGTAGCATAAAGAGTCAAACTATATGTGATGTTTGTGATCAAAGAAGGTAGAAAATAGACGTATACAATGTACAACTTATTTTCTAGAGATAGATATAAAAAGAGAGAGAAAATACTTTTTTGTAATAATCGGCAATAATAATAACGCATGTATATTACAAAGGAAGGTGTATGACTTTAAATGAAGCTTAAACCTCTGCAGTGAAAGACACTTATTATGGGATACATGTACTATTTACTGTCAGAATATTTGAGCGAATATATTAAAAAGACATCTCATTTCATTTATTGTATTTAGTATGTTTTTTGAGGTGTTTTTCGGGGGAATATATTTATAAGATTGCTGTATTTTCTTTTGATGCACCTTTAGTGAGTGATTATGTTGTGCAAAAAAGGGACAGTGTGCATAAAAGCACTATTTAATCTCTGGTTTTCTATTAAAACAAAGGAAAAACTAAGTCGAGCTTTCTGTATTCTTTGTGTCGAAACTT
This sequence comes from Labrus bergylta, assembly GCF_963930695.1. NCBI lineage: Eukaryota > Metazoa > Chordata > Actinopteri > Labriformes > Labridae > Labrus > Labrus bergylta. The sequence continues at coordinate 24,112,470 of NC_089195.1, forward strand.
GTTTATAGCAGACTTTATATGTATTTTGGATAAATTTTACACTGTTTTTTAACACGTCATTTCAAAGTTTTTTTTTAGTTTTTTTTTTACCAAAGCAGTGCTTTAGAGCAATTAAGGTGAAAAAAGGAAAGAAATTGGATAAAAGGGTCCAAAAAAGCACATCAATACTGTGAAAAGATGACACAAATGTGTTTGTGTTTAAGTACAGGCATGAGGATGTGAGAGCAACTGGCCACAGTAGCTCAGTTCACAGGAGGTAGAAGAAAGTGCCGGACTGCAGCTTCCTGAAAAGTTACAATAGGTTGAGTAAACGCTGCATACATTTTGTAAAGCCTCATGAGATCTGATCACTAAAAGGGAATGAAGTTTACTTTGAAGCAATGGCTTTCTTAGTCCCTGAATATCTTCTTCTGATCGACAGAAGGATCATCCCTGAAGGTGTACATGTGGGCATAGACACAACACTTCAATCAATCCATGCATGCTGTTCAATAAACCCATTGACAAGCATCACTTTAGTCTTAAAGGAAGATTTGTGAATATTGTCAGTGAAGGACAGGAGAGAGTCTGTTGTTTATTTCTGATAACAAGAAACACTTGTTTTGATTACTGTCTTGTTGTGCTGAATCATAGATGTAATTAAATAGAAACAGAAAGCCTTTTCTTGTCATTATAGAATTGTTCAACGGGATTTGAAAGACTTTACTTTAAAGTGCTCAAACAGCAAACACAGCTACAAATAACTTGCATTCAAGGAAGACAGGAGAGATTGAATATAACACGGAAAAAAAAAGTAACTTGCAACAAGTAAAAAAAGTATACATGAGTCTGCATGTGTGCAACCTAACAACTGACTGTTTGCAGCATAAAATGGGCAGTTTATGTTTTTATCTTTCCACTAATTGTATTTTCCAGCCTGCGACCTGAGTGCTAAAGGGATCTGAGGGCAGACAATTTGATTAGCAGGACTAATAGCAGTTTATATAAAAGCAGCTTCATTCCAGTAATTTAGCTGTGAAATACAATGTAAGGATACCAAGACAGCCTTAATTATACAGCTTTTAAAAATAGCACCAGAAAGTCATGGAGTTATGAGGCATACAAAGTTGCAGTAGTCAGTGGGAGGAAAAGTGTGAGGAACAATTAGCGTTTAAAGCTTTTCACATGCCTTTTACAGGATGTTGGATCATGCACGCTCCTTTTATACAGTTTAGGAGATTAAGTTTATTTTGAAGCAATTTCGAACAAACCGTTCTAATCAAAGCTGCAACACCCTATAGAAGAATCAGAAATGAATCTGCAGCTATTCTGCTAATGGGCTAATTCTTTAGGTGATTTTTAAGCAAACATGTCAATCATTAAATGGCTCCAGTTTCCCACAGCGGAGTGTTTCTTGCTTCCTGTTGAATACATTTGTGTTATTTGAACTGTTAATTGGACAAAACAAGATATTTATTGAGACTGTCTCTTAAATGTTTTGACGGCTGGTTTGCACTTTGTTCTAATATAATATTCCGACTATGATTTGACTAATAGAGAATATCACTCAGCCCTGATGCTGCTGCCTGTCTTAGCCAGGACTCAACAAGGCTTTCCTGGAAAAATAAACGTTAAAGAGAAAAAATAATGAAAGCATTTGAATCAACAATGAAAAGAGCTGTGGCTCTTCATCCAATAGTGTGTGTTAAACTGTGTTTCTTAATCATGTGATGTTGTTGTGAAAGATATTTTGATCTCAATGGGTTAATGACCTGGTTAACTAAAGGTTAAATAAAAAAAAAGCGTGTAAATCAATACCACATCAGTCAGAGATCATGTTCTCATTAATTAAAGAACAGGCTAACTGTAGAGTCCTTCGGGATTCTGCCATTTAAAAATCATATAAAGCCCTCAAAATGTGATAGCATGATATCATATTATATATAAGGACATTTCTCTACCTAAAACACAGGAGAACATTTCCAGAGAACCATTCTTCCATGGTTTACTCGTCCCTTCTGAGTAAATTTACTGTCCTGATGGGTGTAGCGCTGATTTCAAGCGACTACTTTTATTGTCCTAACAAGAGTGTCACTTCTTGTTAGCGTCGGGATGTGATAGCCTCTGCGGAAGTCTTCTATAAATGTAGTCACTGTGCTATGAAATGTCACAACCTGTAGAGAGGAACACAGGCTAAGGCGCTTAATCTTAATGCCCTGGTTGGATCCACTGAGGATCAGAGGACAACTGTGACTGTCCCATCCTACCTGCTCTGATGCGAAGAGCCTGCTGTTTCAGGAAGAGGGACCCCTGTGACCTCTTTACATTCATAATCTCATCCTTAAGCCCTCTCTTGCTCTACAGAGCCGATGGAGAGGTGTCAAACTGACATCACAAATCCGTCGGGTCAGATTAAATATCAACTTCAGCCTCAGGTCAATTTAATATTCTCTCCTTTATACATAAACTCTGTCGGTTCCTGCAGGCCCAGTCACCAGCCTTCTTTCTGAGTCTTTTGCCTTCATTAGCTACATTTCAATTTTTAATAACCCCACCCGCTGTCTCTCCATGCCTGGGTCATATTTGGAAGAGTAGAATGGATTCAGCCACAGGCGGTGGTTAGCACACAGGGAGATTTATGCCAATGACAAGGAACATGGTGAGGGATTTCAAAGGCACATGGACAAATACCACACGCTGCTACACTTACCAGAGGACAGCATTCAACTGGCTGTTAACATTCAGCTCACTGATTTCGTGCTCCGTGCCCCCCATGCATATTTTAATGAAAATTATTTCAGGCAGTGGCGCACACTGCTAGTCACAGGCACAAACTGCAAGTGAGAGATTTACTGGATTTGAAACCAGCATTGAACTTAAAGTTGCATGTCATCCTCACATTTCTTCCCCCTAGTTTTCTGTCTCTCTTTTTTTTTTAAGTCTCTGGGGATAAGGCTTATGTTGTCTAAAGTTTGTCATGCTTACAAATGCAATGAAAAGATCAGGATTGTGGTGGAAAGTTACATCAGAAGACGAATGCTGTTCTTTTTTTGTTTTTTTTACCTGCGCAGTATAAATACAAAGAATCAGCCAGAGTTAGCTTAGCTACTGTAATATTAGCATCAAACAGGAAATAGCATCCTAAATTCTATTTACTTCCCTTGTTCTGGGGTGGGGGTAGAGGTCACAGAGACAAACAACAGAGTCTGTGTTTAGCAAGAATAGACCCTGTAAATGTCTTAATAACATGAAGCCAGTATATGCTGGCTCTCTCTAAAAAAGTAAAAAGCTAAATCATTTACACAACACTTGGTAAATGTTAGATTTAATACAGGTTGCTTTTGGTCAAATGTTTTGATAAGGCCGAATCGGGGGGATGGAGGAAGATGCTTTCCCAAAAAGTCAAACTATTTGTCTTTTTGTTTATTCCCTACCCAGTTTGTGGCACCCTCAAGCATAATTTTGTTTCTAATGAAGATTTAAAAATTTACAAATGGGTAAAAAAATATACAGTCTCATTTTTTCAAAGGCTTGGTTATTTCCAACAACACCTTGGCACTGTTTTTTTTTCTGTTGATTTATATACACATGGTGCAATGGTGAGTATTTAATTGTTGTAAAAGGAAAATGTGACCCAATGAAGCAGTGTGGCTAATTGACCATTTAGACAACAATGGAGGCTGATGTGTCACAGAGGAATTAAATAAATCTGGCTTTGGTATTAGGATCTTCAAATTATTGCTTTTTGTCCTTTCATTAGATGCGTTAATAACAAGATGACCACTGAGAATGACTGAAATTATAAAAGGATGTACAACATACCAAGTGAGCTGACAAAGGGCCAAAAGAAGTGATTTTGTAGCGCTCAAACGTGAATTATTCCAGAATTAATAACGGCTTCTTAAAACTTAACATTAAAGTGTTCGGCTGTTTTTTCCTTTCAATACTTTAAATTGCTTTTGTGTCAAAGAAAAATGATTTCACGATGTACTGTGAGAAACGTCAGTGATTAAACACATATCTCTGAGCCTGACGCTGCTGGCTCAGCATTAACTCGCAGCTTGAGAGCCAAATAATAATCTCTCAAGTGTTACCACTTAACAAGGAAACTCCAGGGCTGTGTCAGAAGCCAAAATTAAGGAGTGATTGTCCGTGCGTGGAAGCAGGAGCCCCCTGTTACAGCCCTCGAGGGCCTCCCCTCACTCCTGCAGAGATGTTGAAACTGATGGTGTTGCTACTGCAAGCAGGCCGGGGAAAATCAAATCAAGTATTTTTCATTGTGGTATGAATCTGTACAGGACTTGTTATTCAAACATACAAAGTCCATATGTTTTCATAATGTCAGATTTAATTTATTTGATTAAAATGTACTCATTATTAGGTAATAAATTGGTCTATAATGTTTAGTGTTTGACCTGCAGATCTTTTTATTGATTCCTGAATCAAATTAATCTTGCTGCATAGATTATAACAATCTCAAAATCTTGAGTCTACATTGCAGTACCAAATCATTTCTTGAGTGGAAAATGTTGCCCTGACTTTCTTGGAAGCCACTCTAGACTCCTTTCCTATTTCAAAGTGTAAACATCCACCATGACTAGCTCAGATAAAGTATCCGTGGACACAGGGGGGAAATCAAGGCAGCGGCGGCAACATTTTTGAGCTATAATTGAAGTCCCACAGATAAATTGCCTGTCCTGGTGTTGGGATTTGAGATCTGCTTGCAGTGACCCACTTAGGTCCATAAACACTATTAAGCTTCTTCAGCTCATATAGGACTCCTTATAGAAACCTTTACAATGCAACAGCACTCATAATGATCATCAGAATTAAATAAATATCCTCCCGCAGATAATTTCTGTCATATTAAATCAGCTTTTAATCATGGGAAAGAGCGTTAATTGCGATTTACTGATCGGTATTTGAGATTGTAGGGTGGGTAATTAGGGGGTGGCTGATGATCATAGTGTTGCTGTTTCATTCAACATAACCCAGGATGTAAAAAAAAAAAAACTCTGGAGATTTGACTGGTGAAAGCTCTGACTGATTTCATTTTCAACCATTTCTGCGACGTTTTTCAAACCTTATTCATTCTCTGAGCTCACCCATGTACTACCCCTTCAACTTCGGCCCCCCCCCCCATTTTCTCTCCAAGCCCCCGTTTCTCTCTGTCGCAGACACCCATCTCCCTCTTTGTGTTTGATATCATAATGAAGCATCCTAAGCCAGTAACAAAGAGGTGATTAAAGCTTCTGCTGGCCTCTACTCTGCAGACTAGTCCCCATAAAACAGCCTGCTACTACTGCTCCCTTATTTATTCTCATATTGTATCAGCCAGATAGCTGGAAGTGAAGCTCGTCCTCCTGATGGCCGCCCTGTTCCCAGTGGAGTATGTGGCCTACATTTGTTTGTGGTGCAGTGTGGGTCTGTGAGAGTGTGTTCCTTTGTCGAATGATTCCAGTTTTCTGCGGCGTACCTCATTTTGTTTCCTGGACCATTGACTGTTCTGTGGTTTTCTCTCTCTGCTTTTCTTTTTTCTCCTATGTGCTTTGTTTACAGCATTTTTAGAGCTCATCATTGATTTCTCACAAGCACATGCCCTCATAACCTTAGTAACAAACCATACATGTGCAAGGATGCACGTTCTGAAACAAGCACACTCCCACACCCATATGTACACACATATATACACAAAGGTCACCTTCACTGGCTTCATTAGAGACTGCTTTATTATGGCTGACAGATGTGCCCATAAATCATAGGTCCCCTGGTGGAGCAAGAAGATCCAAAACAAACTGAACACTGATAGAGGTGGAACACAGCGAAGGGAAGCGAGAGAGCGATAGAAAGAGATAGAGAGACAGAATGACAGAGAAGCACACGTGTATCACTATTCTGTAGCTGTTGAGAATGCCTTATAGGTTTCTGCAGTACTTTTTTTTTTAAATCTAACTGGATAAAAAATGACTTTCCTGTGAAATCTGTGTCCCTGTGGAGCAATAAGCAGCTTTTGTTACTGTACTGCTGGTTGTTAAAAAAAAAGAGAAAATGGAAGAGGAATCTTAATGTTGTAAGTAAAGGAAGTGTTTCAGTCAACAGGTTCAAGGTTTTTTGCTTCAGATTTGGAAATATCCAAAGTGAATCCAGTGCATGAATGAAATCAATCTTTTGTGCTTTTCCAACTTTAATTCTTGTGTCACTCTGCATTTTCTTCAACACTGTAAAGGAAGTTTATCCTCATATTTTTGTCTGAATAGGCACTGAAACTCACTTTTTCTTACTTTGCAGAAACATCACTGTTCGGATTTAAAAAAATGATTTTTATGTGTGTGTTTGTGTGTGTGTGTGTGTGTGTGTTATAAGCAAAACTTTTAAACCATCTTTGTTCAAACCATAGACTGTAAATACATTTATTTTTTTAAATTTGGAAAAAAAAATGTGATTATTTCATATTTAAAAAAACAAGACAACTTAAACTGAAATTTGGAGGGAAATCTGGCCACGTGACAAGTGAAAACAATATGTTTGATGAGACCGTTGCAGTCTGACAGCAGCTAACATTAGCTTTCAGTCATTTACTGATTAATAGTACTGATTAGTTGGGAAGCAGCTGTATCTTAATCTTACTGTTTGGTAGTGTTAGTGCGCACTCACACTAGGCAATCCTTACTGTTCCTAAGCACACTTCACCCTCAAAGTCCAGTTCGTTTGACTAGTGTGAGCACGCTCAATGCTCAAGCACGGTACACTTCCTTGGCACGCTTGGAAGAGGTGTGCTAAAGCACGGCACAGTTCATGCACGAGCACAAGCACAGGCACGAAACGTGGACAGCCTTCCTTTATAAAGAAATTCCCGAGTATTGTGGCTGTATCTGAAGAAAATCACTCAAAATAAGCCACAGAAGTTCAAGCCAGTGAGGGAATGGGGAGGGGTGAAAATCGTGATTCAGCACGATATGGGACAACTGGGCCTAGTGTGAGTGCGCCCTAAGGCTATATGATACAGTAAAGGCTTACACACCTAGCATAAAGCTAATTGACTGTAACATTAGCCTGATGTGGGTAGGATGCATTTATTAGCTGTTGTGAATTAGCTGCCAAGAGCTAATGCTATTTTTGTTGAACATATCAGTTTCTACATTGATGAGGTGAACATATCAAAGTCTGATATGAGCTGTCAAGAGTAAAGTTGTATTATTTGTGATCACATATTTAAGGCTGTTTGAGCTTAGATAGAAATAATTTGTTTTTTCCTCAAGTCTTTAAATTTTGTCCCAAATCTTCCAGTGAGGCAGCTTTTTGTATTCAAGCAACAGATCATTGTTACCTTTTTGTTACTATTTTGATTTTCTAATCATTTTTCCTATTTCTCTTTTTTGACTGAATTGTTTTAATTTACTTTTAGATTATTTTTATTTCTCATGGGCATCAGTCTAAAATTGATCAATTTTGTAAATGTAGGAAACTGTCTTATATCCCCTTATGAGACACCTACAATGCACTTTGAATTGCACCTAATTTTGTTCGCTGATTGCATTTGATCTAAAAATGGAATCAAAATGAACTGCAGTACCTAATAAATAACCTGCTCGTAAAAGTTTTTGACTGACAAAAAAACTCACCAAGGACATAAAGTTAATTTCTTATATGGTCACTGGAGTCCTCACAATCTGTGGTCAAGGTCTCGCTGATTTAAATGTGTTGACTTAGTCATCAGTTTTAGGTTATTAATTAATCGCTACAACACTTAACTCTAGCATGCACATAAAACCCAAGACAGCACTTGATTTCCAGATGTAGCAATAAAAAAAGTGAATGAAAAACATTTTACTGTCCCAGTAAATCAAGACTACCTTGGTTTTCCTGGCTGAAGATTGCAGTTAAAGGATTGAATGGGTGAAATAAAATGCTTATAATAAGAGGCTTCCTATTTTTGGTCTGAGGTTCAACTTTTGCCTATATTTCTCCCACTTATCTGGAAAAAAGATATCACAATGGCCTCTTGATGGGACATCATTAATATCTATACTCATTAACTTGTTATGATACTGTATGATAAATATGTTTGTTATCACACATCTGAAGGGGCTCAAAGTTCATCCTTCCATCAATTGCAGATATACCATAGCCCTCCTTGTGTTGGTAATAATTTGGAGAATTGTTGGACGAGGCACAGGTTGGTGCGTCTTCAAGAGGAAAAATGGATGTGGAGAAGGGTCGTCCTCGCTCCAAGGGTTTGAGCACCCTTGAAAAGTGTCTGATATTTCTCTTTGTGGCCATGACCGGCGCCTGCATCGGCCTGGTGGTTATCTACTTCACTGATAAAGCGGAGTCTTCTACATACACAGAAGGTGAGTGTGTAAAGGCAGAAATACATTTTATTCTATTTCAATGCCCACATTTTTCGAAAGTACAGTACTTGTCATCATATTACAAAATTTCACTGATGCTGAATTTAAATGTCTGAATTTATCTGCTCACTTTGATGGGCCTAGTCCTTTCAAGATGAGAGTTGACAGTTATACAAAAGGCAATTAAAACAATTCAAAACATTGTATTTGCCTGATATTTTCTAAAAAGAGGAATTTTGTTAAATTGTTTTATTCTTAGGTGTATCAGAGCTACATTCCTGTCACTGTATGTAGACAAAGCACTGCAGCTTTGAGGAATAACAAAAAGTCAAGTGAGCGACAGAGAAGGAAGTCGATAAAAGGTGAGAGCTTCCTGAGAGACGCTGAGAAGCATTATGTCGAGCTGGACCTGCAGTCTCTCTTGATAGATGAACAATTTCACTGTAATTGATCCCCTCTGTCAATTGTAATGGCTGCACAAAGTGATCCATCACACCTTCGCAGGGTGGCAAATTATGAACTTCATTGACATTTAGAAGTGTCCATTTTTAAGGGTTAGAAATTATGCACCTGAAAAGAGAACTGATTCGTCCGAAGAATGTGACACTAAAATCAGCCCAAACATCACATTTAAAGGATCCACTTTGTCTGAAGAGAACTAATGATCTGTGAAATGTCAATTCATTGACAGATTGACTAAATGTTTATTATTGCTTACAGAGTATGTCTTACAGTTTTTCCCAGCTATTACAGCAATCCCAAGCTTTGGTCCAGATTATAATACCTGAATAATTATCAGATATTTTAGATGATGAATTCTAAAGACTTCCTCTCAAGCTACCATTAGGACCAAAATTACAGTAGTGTAAGAACATATACCTGCAACTAATCACATCAGATTGTTTTGTCTTTTTGTCTTTATATTTAGTTAACAAATGCTTTCATGATAACGTGCTAAACTAAGATGGTGCTCACAGAATAGACATTATACCTGCTTAATATCTAACATTAGTTATTGGGGCGCCGGTAGAATAGTGTTTAGTGTGAGAGCGCACCATGCACGGAGGCTGTAGTCCTCCAGGCGGGCGGCCCGGGTTCAAATCCAACCTGCGGCTTATTTCCCACATGTCATTCCCCACTCACTCTCTCCCTGATTTCCAACTCTATCCACTGTCCTGTCTTTCCGTTAAAGGCCCAAAAAATCCCCCAATTAAATCTAAACAAAAACATTACTCATGTCACTGTGGGCATAGTTTGTGACGGTACCAACAAATCTGTTAAAATGTTGCATTTAAGACATGTCAAATATATTTTTGGGGGGGATTTTCCACAATCTTTTCACAACATCTATAAAAACAGGCCAGCATTCAATTAGAATATGTTACCATATTTCTTACCTTCTCTTCTTGTGTCAAATATGTAAAAAAAAAAAAAAAAAAGATTACAAAGACGGAGACATGACACAAGAAGGCTAACTGTATTATAACTACTGATCATACACTGACTCCTGTAGACATTTGTCATGTTAATATTGTGCAGGTTATCAATACATGATCAGCTTTCATAATAGCGGTAGTACACCAATAAATGACCGCCTACGCCATGAATTCTACTTGATCTCTTTCCATTTTCCTTTTTCATTTAAAAACCCATGCTTTGTTCTGGACTTAAGCAGGGAAACATACTTCTTGCAGAAAGAGGGCTGACTACGTTTTGCTTCCCTGTTTTCGTTTGAAATTGAAGTGGGTGAATTGTTTGCGTTTGCACGAGAGGATAAAGTGGTTAAACCTTCATCAGCTGAACCAATTTGCTTTCATCATCTTCTGCACGGCATATAATGTACAACAAGAAGTGATGATCTGCACACTGTTCTCACTGACTAAATCATTTGTTCTCACATTATTTCATCGCTGAGACTTCATTGTAACATAATGGGAAACCGCAGTCTGTCTTTTTGAAGTGCATTAAAAGGATCATTGCCCCCAGAATGAGTTAGCATGTTTTACACAAGAGAAAAAACATTATGAGTGTGCTGACAGTTATGTTCTGCCTAATGATAAAATGTCAGCCAGTTTTTGTTGTTAAACACAGCCGCATTCCCGGCTCAGCAACACAAGCTGCTGCAGCCACCAGGGAGGAAGGCATGCTGCTGCTGTGGATGATGACATACTGTATAATCAATGCTGTTGCCAAGGACTTTGCAATTGATTTGAATTCCAATGCAGATACCATATATTGTTCTCAAAGTCTTTTGGATTTGAAGATGTTAATTCAACAAAATTTGTGAAAAAATTACAATAATGTTTTTAGTTAACGGTATAATGTGCATTATTCTAAACACAATATAACAAATAAATCCTAACTCAATAGATCCTTGAGTAATGTATTTTAAAAAAGAGAGGATGAAGTAAGACTTCCACTGGGTCTGTTGTTCTCAGCTCTGTGTTCATATTGATGGCACGACTCTTCCTTCAGCAGGTTTATGTTTCGCACAGAGGCTCAAACATGTTTCATACATGAGGAGTCCCTCCCCCTCCATCCGTCAGCCTTACCAACACATGTGGGAAAAGAGACAGCGCTGCAACGCTGTTTGTAGAGGCACAATGGCACAGTAGTGTGTCGATGCACAAATACTTCAAACTGAAGGAAGTACTTTGTTTGGTCTAAAATGCTGAAAAATATAATGGCAGCATCAACATTGGGGCTTCACATCTGAATGGAGATCAGTCCTACAAACGGCTGCACTTGGTTGGAACAATAAGGGAGGGGTGAGATGGAGAGGAGGTGGTGCAATGAGCCAGTTTTTTTTTTTTTTTTTCTTTTTTTTGGTCTGAGAGTCTGACGCTTAAGTGCGGCATCTACTGGATTGAAAGTCACATATTATACCTTCAAATTGAAAGCATGGCTCCGTGGATGGCAAAGTAAGAGAGCGGTTATGAAGTTTCAGAAGCTGTAAGGGGTTCATCATGTTAAGAAGATAGAGCGGGGCGTCCACTAAGCCGAGTCAATGTGGTCATTGGGTGAAATGCTGGTCGTGTAAGCCACTTTGATTGGCCAGTAAATAATACATTATACTTCTAAATAAGTGCAGAGAAGGTCCTATAATCTAAAAACTATACAATAACAAGCATACATCTTTTCCATACACTTCCAGGGCCAGAATCAGGGTGTGGTGGTCCCCAGGAGCTCTCTGGAGAGTCAGGCACCTTCACCAGCTCTCACTATCCCAGTAGCTATGACAACGGCAGGAGCTGCACATGGCACATCACTGTGGACCCTGATAAGGTGACACACAACATCAGAGGTCTCTTTCAAACCTAAATCAGTGGAATATGTACAGTACCTTGTAAACTGTTAAAAGTAGTATAAAAAGAATAGGAAAGCAACAGCTGCAATCATTATTATCATGATCTCCACTGCCATAATCTGAAAGGGGGATTTCAAACAACAAAGTCTGTATTGAGAGTCCATGTGCATAGTAATGTGATGCATCCATTTATTCTGAAGACTGCAGGCTTTAAAATGATTTTTAAAAATGGTGGATGTGATCTTACCAGACCTAAATCGCCCCTGATCTCTGCTTCAGGCCAGTGACTCAAAGTGATATGCTGCCTTCAGCATAACACACCCACATATCTGTCTGAATTGAAGGTTTTGTGCAGCATCATGGGTAACACAAGTGCAATGTTTTGACAAAGAGGAGGAGTATGTGGAATAAAAAAAAGAAGATCTCTGGCCCTGCTTTATCATTTATGATAATGAAAAGATTTGTACGATTTTTATTCATCAGGCACAAAAGACACAGGAAATGGTAAAGTGCTGAGATTATTCCGCAATGGCCTAAACAATATTTTCTATTTTAATGCATTTTTCTTGCCACTTTTCTTTTTTTACACAAAAAAAACATTTTCTAAAATCTCCATTTCAGGCACGGTCTTGTTTGTTTTTTTTCTCTTGGGGTCTAATGATCGGAGATCGGCATGTAGCAGTTGGGGAAACTGTTTTATGTGAGGCCAAGCAGTGGGGACAGCTGGGATGATTGCAGCAGTAGCTTCTTGGACAGATGGCTGCCTTGTCTCTTCTATTCTCCTCCTAGCACTTCACCCCACACCCACAGTAGAAAACTAAATCCTGGGTTTTGCTTCCTCTGATAGCATAGCTGCCATACTTACTGCCTGTCTGCTGCTCCCTTTACAACTACATTCCCTTTGTCTCTCTTTTAACCTAAATAGGGAACCCGTGCATAGGTATATTCATGCACTGACACGGTTTCACATACTCTCACACATGTGCTCTCTCTCTCACCTTGAGGCAGCTCTTCTCTCTTATCTGCTTCTCAGATTTAAAATAAGAAAGATGAAACACCTCTGCATGCTTCTGTTGCAGGTGATCCATCTGTGGTTCGAGGAGTTTGCTTTGGAGGACACCCAGCTCTGCACAGGAGACCTCATCACATTGACAGACTCTCTGGGAATTATTGGTAAAAAAAGAAACATTAGCCCCAACGCAGGAGGGACAGTTAGTGGACCTTTTAATTTTTTTGGATTTAGTAGATGTTTGGCCCTGCACTTAGATTTAATATACTCTCAGCATTCAGAGGCATTTTTTTATGTCCTGTCCAAATCAATCCATCCATCCATTGGCAGGCTCAGCTAGTGAGCCAGACAGCTCTGCTGGTCCACTGCACACTGCTCTACTTTCAGTAACACACTCTCTTCCACTAGTTCACCAACCAGACAGCAGAGATGAAAGCAGTACACTTGGTTCCCAGACATTTTTTGATCCTCTATTTTTTTGTTGTCCCTTAAATATTTACAGGCAATTATCCCCTCAGGCGATTAAGACTAGGCCACACTTACAAATAAAAAGGCTTTAAAATGTTCAAAGATGAAATCATTTCAAAACAATTAGTTTTTTGTAACAAAGTTCAAGTAGCTGCAGACCTGAAAGGCGTCATTTTAAGTTCATTTTCTGAACATTTGTGATCATATATGTTATTATATTTTCATAATTACCTCTCTTTCGCAGAGGAATGTTGGTTGCCGAATTGATTGTCTATAAACATTTTGTTTGGGAATTTGCAGGTAAATACTGTGGCTACACCAAACCAAATCCAGTGGTGTCACTTACAAACCGCATGACGGTGTATTTTGACACCAATGACAGAAAAACAGACCAAGGATTCAAGGCTCATTACAAAGCTGTGTCTCAAAAGCTCGCACCAGGTAAGAAGATGAGTGGAAATCCATTTCAGCTAGAAAATTGCCTTCACTCTGGCGTTATGTTGGATATGTGTCTTTCTGTACATGACTGACCTAGAAAGTCAATGTTATAGTAATGGATGCTGGATGAAGAGAGGGGTAGGAGAAGGGGAATGAATATGGGGTGAAATTGGAGTTGTGTATTGTGGGTATTGTTGAGGTATATGTGGCGCTGAAGTGCCCTTCATGCCTGCTCACAGAAATAGCCGGTGCTGGTGGCTTTCTTCAAGGTGACCGAGGAGATCTGATGACCCCCAGCTTCACAGAGCAGAACTATATAAATGGAGCCCTGTACCAGGTACTGACAAACACATAAACAGGGGGACACATTAAACGCTACAATGTGACAGCTGCACTACAAGCTGGGTTTGAGCTTAGTCAAATAGTGTTATTTGGCTGTCATCGCGATTTAATCTGGCTTTGCATTAGCTTGACAAGTCCCCCACCTGTCCAAACAAACAAGAGCAGAATAAGTGATACATTCAGTAAAAAATGTGTCAATGCAGCTCAAGCCATTACAGGTTTGAAACACATGGAGTGATGCAGAGAGAAGCTTGATCCTTCAGTGAGACTTCTGTGGACTGATATAAGACATTTCTGTTACAAGTCAATATTTGGTCCAAATCATTGTTCTTGTTTTGTTTTTTTTTGTCTACGTTGGATTAGTGGAGAATCACGGTGCCTGAAGGCGAGAGGGTTCGTCTGACATTTACCTCCTTTGACCTGGTCCCTGAAGTCTGTGGGGACTTTGTTCAGGTCTACGATGGCGACAAGGCCGGATCTCCTTCAATAGGTAAGCTTTGCGTGTATAAGATTAACAGGTATTTTACAATGTAACACATCATCACAGAATGTTTCACAGTTATAGACAAAAGGACATGTAAGATTTTATAATAGACTGTGAAACTCGTCATTTGCGTGGGTCATGGCTCTGTTATTGTGCGGGAACTGTAAATGTAAATGTTGATCACTCTTTAAGACTGACTGTAATCCATCCAAGGCAAATTCTGTGGAGGGACGATGCCAAAGCCAGTGGAGTCCAGCAGCAACACAATGGTGGTCCGCTTCAAATCCGACAACACTCTGACTTCTAAAGGATTTAAAGCAACTTACACCAAGTCCAGCCTTCCACCTGTTATTCCCAACACCACTGCAAAACCAACAACTACAGCGAAACCCACAATACCTACAACTACTGGTAAGAATTCTCTCCAACCCGACTTTCATTCTTGCCTCCTAAACACTTACAAATGAATTAATGGGCTTGGATTTGCATATATTCACCTCTGTTAAGAATGTCATGGTTTGATGTTGTTTGTCTGTTTGTCAGCATGACTGCGAAAAAAAAAAATTAAGTCTAGATTTTGCTGAAACTTGGAAGAGTTCTGACTGACAAACACAACAAATGAGATTCACAAAGGATGCGCTCACAAGAACAAAGACCTTTGTGACCACCAAAAAGAATGGTGTTGTGAATTTACAAGAAAAAAATGACAGTCAAAATAAATTCACAGCTGAGATGTCGACAAGTTTCCCCTTCTTTAGCTAGACACATCCATAGTTGGACATAATCATGATATTTTTGGAAACGGGGATTGCACTTGGAGTTTGGTAAATTAAAGAGATCTGAAGTATTGGCCATGGGGGAGCACACATGCTCTCAAAATGTTCTTATAGTAATGTATACATCAAACAGTTTGGTTCACTTCACTATTTTTGGTTGGAAAAATGAATATGAAATAACTGATTGCTTCACTACGAGACAATAGCATCACCACCAATTTGACATTAACTAGCTTCTAAAGAAGCTAGTGAATCCAAACCCTTGTATTTTGTACATGTCTTCAGGGAGTTTAATAAGTCGTACAAGCTCTAATAAGTCTTACCTATTCATATTACGTTATTATACTATTAATCTTTAAGTTCTTTAAGTTCAGGATTGATTTATTGAACTTTATTGTCAGACAAAGTCTGAAATTTGTCTTGCATCGCAGCAGATCCATTTACAACACAAAAATGAGCCTAGTGGTTAATGCCTGCGCCCCATGTACAGAGGCATAGCCCCAGGTTTAAATTCGACCTGTGGCTCCTTTCCCACATTTCGTTCCTGTCTCTCTCTCTCTCTCTCTCCCAAATTTCTGACTCTATCCACTGTCCTATCTCTCATATAAAGGCACAAAAGCCCAAAAATATACCCTTAAAAAAAGGAGCCTTGCCTTTGGGCCAATGAATTCTTATTGATACATGATAATGGTAAGTCCTCCTGTGCATGTTTCACCACACAAACAAGACACCAATTAACTTACAGCTAACACATGAGGATACATGCATGAATCTCAGTGTGTGGGAGTGGGGAGATTCCTCTTGAGGGTCATTTCTTCATTTCTGTTTTGAAGCTATCTGCACACTGACTAGTTGTCCCCAGTGGCCAATTAAGGTAACACATGATGAACCTGTTCATGGTTTTAATTTGTATATGTTACATCTTTTTATACTAAATCCTTTTTTCCTTTTTTATTTCAAAACTTTGTTCATAATGACTCCTGAATATTATAAATGACACATTATACATTAAATGTATTGTTTCTCTACTGTTGGACAGGCAGTGGGGATACAGTCATTCTTCAGGGCCGTAAAGGTGTGATCCAGTCCTTGGGTTTCCCGAATCCATATCCTGCTCATCTAAACAGCTCCTGGAAGATAATAGTGGCCAAAGGGTTCCTGGTTAAACTGCAGATAACTGAGCTGGCCATCCCAGGAGAGATGGGACAGTGCAAGGAAGACAAACTGATCATCTCAGATGAATACACTACACTGGGTGAGCCCGAGTACAGCCATAAATAAATTAATATACAGTTGAGCGTCTGAGCGACCTGAGCATCTTGCATGTATCCCAGATTATTCGACAAAAACTTTTGCATGTTTGTTTTTGTGCAGCCTAAATTGCTGCCAATGGGAAGGAACTTGCAACAAACCAGCCAGAAGTTAATATCTATCTGCTTAGATTATAGCCTATCAATACATATGTGGACTCTGACATTGTTTACTGCCTCTTATTAGACTAACAGCTCTCTACTGCAGTATATTTATAGCTCATATCTTTCCCCTTGCTGTAAAACAGTTGATTAGGATCTTCTTTGCAGAGGGCTGGGAAAACTATAAATTACCTCTCCTTATTATTCACTTCAGTGGCTGCAGTGAGGCTGATACAGCTTTATCTATTGCTGAGCCCCCAAGGACTAAAGCGCTGAGGTACAAGCACACGCTCTCTGTGAAAACACACAAAGGGTGATGAGAGTGTGTAAGTGGTGCGTCCTGTTATTCCAGGGGAATGTGTTCATAGAGACAAATGAAAAACAGTCTACAGACACTAGAATAGCTACTGTAGTCTGTCTGAAAAGGCATTAACTACAAACATCTCTATAGGAAGTATTTATAACATTCATTTAGATTCATCCTTAGCCTTTTCAGCCTCATTAGGACTCGTATGACAAAAAGCGTTTGGGCAGATTTTTAATTATACAGCTAATATTAGACGGGGATTGTTTTGCGACTGAAATGAAAAAGTCAGTTTTTAGGCATCCAATTACTTTTTTTGTAATTTCCTGTAGTTGAGTGAATCACGACCTGGCTATGAAACAAATTATTACAGTTCACAAATGGCTCCATGCAAGTGGAAGGAGGAATATTTATTCTTTCTACCTTTCAAATGTTCTATTTTTTGGTTTGTGATGAGAATCTTTGGTGACGTCATGCTCAAAACAGATCAATGTGTTTATGTGATCATACAAACATTGGTTATTATTTGATATGAACAGCTATGACACAAGCATTAATTGATCACATCATTTTTTATTTTAAAAAAAATAAGACTTGGACCTTAGGGTTTGAATATTTTGTCAACAAATCACATCTGGAATGTTTCTAATTGCTACATTTTTTAATCACTCCAAAATATATTTTCTTTAGAAGTTAGAAGAACTTTTCGAAGCTGCTATAGCTTCAGAAAAGGCTGCATCTTGCTTATGAATAGCATTGCGTGTGTGCTAGTTCTGTTTGCCAATATTAGCAGCTTGTGCTATCTTCAGTGTTCATGAACTATGGAAGAGCCGTTAAGGCTTCGACTGACTGTTGGTGTTAAGTAGCCGATGAAGTCACACTATCAGGCAGTGTAAGTCACCTTCATTTGTCAGAGTTGTCAGCATCCCCATCCATCAACCACCAACCAACCACACACAACACACTCAGACTCACAAACACACAATGAACTACCCACAAAGTGAACATGAGTTAAGACTCCTATCTTTTAGCATGGACCATCTCCTGATTTTTTTCCATTGACCTCCATCTCTTCCCTCTCTATCTCTCTCTCTCTCTCTCTCTCTCTCTCTCTCTCTCTGTCACTCTCTTCCTCAGGCACACACTGTGGCTACATCCTTCCCCCTGTGGTGGTCAGTGCCAGTGACACATTAGCCGTCACATTCCAGTCCGACGGTCGCCTCACAGACCGAGGATTCTCTGCCAAGTGGGAGGCTGTGTATCCAGAGGATATCACAGGTACCAAGGACACAAACACACATGCACTGGCAACAACACACACACACACACACACATACACACACAAACAAAACAGCACACAGGGACACATGTTGCAAAAGCAGCTCAACGGTTCATTTCGAGGAACCATAAAACATCCAGCTCCTCTGCTGCATATTTCAACACATTGCATAAGCAGTGTGGCCTCAGTAAAAGCACAGGTGTAGCATAAAAAGGAGATAAAACTCCTCTGTCTGTTTCATTATCATTATTATCAGGCAGGAAAATGAAGAAAGACCCCACTCACTTAGCTAAAAGTCCAACTTTGTCTGAAATATGAATATTTAATGGTTAAGAAATTGAGAGGATTATTATAGAATAGACCTTTTTAATTGTAACACTGCATCTTAAATGAAGGGTTATTAATGTGTAAATCTTATTTGATGAATACTATTGTCTTTATTGTAGAAATGATTTTAAGAAGCAATTTTAAGGTTCAAGTCCAAAGATCCAAAGTTTCCCAGAGAATTCTATAAATTAGCCTACAATGATATGTTACTTAATTAAGTTACAAATAATAATCAGATATTCTTAATGCAAAAACTTGGTTCTATCTTTAATTGATTTCTTTATATTTTCCAAAACTCGATTAAGTGAGGAAAAAATGAGCGAGTATAACTCTCAGATTCTAATGTGACAGGCAGGTAGCCTTGAAAAGCTCAACTTTTGCTGGTTTTCAATGACTCACTCTTCGTGTTTCAGAGATCCAGGGCTGTGGTTTTTCTTCCAAAGAGGACACGGGAGTTATCAAGTTCCTCAACTGGCCCATGAACTACAAGGCTAACTCTGAGTGCATGTGGAACATCGTTGGGCCTGTGGGGAAAAAAATCACACTGCAGTTCACCTACTTTGATCTGGAAGCCGAAGATTTCCTGACATCCAAATGTTTTGATAACATAGCGGTGTACGACATCAACGGTGCGACTAATGAGCAGATTGTAAAGCATGGTAAGTTTGTGTGTGTATATTTAGGTGGTCATTTCTAATTCTGTGTACATTACTGTTGTGAATGTATTTTGTAAAGTCTCTGTGTTACTTTAATAACTATCGACATTTATTTTTATTTGAATGCACTCTAGGTCCATTCTGTGGGACCAAGCTGCCTCCTACCATCCAGACAAAAGGCAACAGGCTGGTGATCCGTTTCCACACAGACTTGTTGACTGAGGCCAAAGGCTTCAGGGCCTACTGGACAACTGATACCAGTCTGCCTGCTCCAACAGAGACTCCTCTGCAGCCAAACCCATGGGACGACATCAAAATAGGTGAGGTGCTTTTTATACACCTGACATACGTGGTTTACTAACATATGCATTACTCAACAGTTTTAATGGCACATTCAACTTTACACTTATCCATGATTTCAGTAGAACAATTGATCACTTAATAGTGCATTGCATAAGAGGTCAAACTGATGAATCAAGGGTAATTTTACATTTTGTTCATCCATTTCAGTTGTCTCTTTTTTAAGATATTGTGCTTCCCTCTATCTAACATACTAATTCTGGGTTTGGCTGTTTTCGCACAAATGCTATTAACTGGCTTAAAGGTGTTTAGTACAAAATGCTGAATCACAGCATAAAAACTATAGTTTGTACATGGGGCGCCTGTTTGAAATACAAATTGAAAAAACCCAACAAATTTAAACAGACTCAATCACATCAACAGTAATAAAAGAAATAATTGTAATTTGTATTGATTATTTAGCCTTATAACTATTTTATCTGTTTTAGGTTTTTTGATTTTCTGCAGGTTCTTGAGGTCAGTAGTGATTACATTTTCCACCACCATTCACAATGACCACCATCTACTTTTCAAAGAGCTCCTGTCCAGCAGAGTTCTGCACTCATATTTATCTGATTCATGCTTTCTCCTCACCCCTTCTTCACACGCCCCTTTCCCACCTTGATGCACCAAATGTGCTGTAAAACAAGGAGATATGGGTGTGTTGGTAGTTGTGAACACATCTTAAGGTGGCTTAGTGCTACATTTTTCTTCTTCCTTGCCTGCTGTCACCTGAACCTCATACTTCATGCCCCAGGTGTTCCAGGCTCCTGCCAAGTCAACTGCTGGTATAGAGTTTTACAGATGGAGCCTGCTGACTCTGAGTTATTGTCTACCAAGACTGTGACCACAGGTAGCTCAGGTACCCTGTGTGCTGAGCGAAGAGAGGAGAGTAGACATAGAGGGCCAAAGTTTGGGTACAGAGTTACAGGCCTCATTTATTTTCCACTCCTCAGATCATCACTAGATATCCATAGTATATATTTACACCGAGAAATGTTGGGATTTCACGCTGTCTGGCCTTGAAACTGTGATTTTTACAAATCCAATTCAGGAAGAATTTTTTGTTTGCAGCAGGAGAATGGTATTATGCTTGCATGAAGATACACTGAATACAAGTGGATTAGTGAAAGCCAAAAACACAGGGGGCATTGTCCACAGCCAGCAGTGCCAACCTCGTGTTATTGGAAAATTATTTCAAAAATACAAAAGAGAGCATCAGAGCCAGTGATTTAAAGCCAGAGACACAGGCTTATCTGTTAGCTGCAGATATTGTTCTGTATACTCGTGCTTTGTTTATACACAAACATACCAAAAGAAACACAAATCCTTACATGCACAGTCAGCCACTAACATGGATGGATAACAATGCTGCTCTTCTCTTTTTCCAGACTGGCCCAGTAAATGTGGGAAACCAGCGATTCCCCCTGCTGTTATGTCACGCATTGTGAATGGAGAGCCAGCCAAGCCCCACTCCTGGCCCTGGCAAGTGTCCATGCAGGTGAGAGACTCAGCTAGTACATGCTGAGCATTCACAAAGAGATACTACTAAAAGCACAGAATATCAGTGGTTTCAAAGTATACAGATAAACCAGCAGAATATATTCAAAATGCAATATGTGTCATTTTCATCTTCTATCGTTTATATTTGCCATATAAACTGAATGACTGAATGCATGGATACTGATATTCACTTATTTATAAATACAGTTTGCCTAGAGGATATAGTATCATCTCTACTACTCTATATGCAAATATCTTAAATGAGTCATTCTCTTGTTGTGTGTTTGTTTATTTCAGGTCTGGCCTGACAGTCGACCAGAGCCCACATTCTTCCACATCTGTGGCGGTACTCTTATTCACAAGAACTGGGTCCTTACAGCAGCCCATTGCTTCATGAGGTACATGCTATGTTACATCAGCATCCCAAATAATACAATGTACACATTTTATTTTTGAGGAGCTCAATTTCAATCTACCAACTTTAAACATCTTCCCTAAAAAAACGGGGGGAATACTATGGGGGTCATTCTGCCTAAAAAAAACGGCACGATTTCCCAAAAAGGTTCCTCAATCTTCCTGAGAGACCACTTGTGTAATCTCACAGGGCAGTTATTGGTGTGTGTGCTTTACCTCAGGCTTATAACAGTGCCTTGTTAGAGATGTTGCTACTTCTTGGCTAATGGTCTGCAGTTCCCTGAAGAGATAGTTGTTGGTGCATGATGGTGTGTGTGTGTGTGTGTGTGTGTGTGTGTGTGTGTGTGTGTGTGTGTGTGTGTGTGTGTGTGTGTGTGTGTGTGCTCTATAATTCTTCTGCTTTAAGATAGGAGACATAAACATTATGAGCAGCAGAAGGAGACTGATCAAAGCACATTTAATCTTTATTTTGTTTAAGTATAATTGCCCCAGTGCAGAGATACCCTGTTCGCTTCATAGTGCAGTGACGATTAGATGTAACTCGAGGTGTTTTGTAAACTGTGAGGTTTTATTATAGGCTAATCTCCTGATTTTCCAGATACGCTGATGAGCTGCAGCGTTGGCGCATGTGCCTGGGCAAACACAACCTGACCTACACGGAGCCGAGTGAACACTGCTTCGATGTAACTGGCATCTATCGCCACGAGGGCTTCAAGTATCCCACTGTGCCCACAGTGGAGTTTGACATTGCTCTTGTAAGACTGGATGGAGATGTGACGCCCAGTGATGAGATCTCGTATGCCTGCCTGCCCTCAGAGGAAGAGGTCCTACCGGGGGGCAAGAAGTGCTACGCCACCGGCTGGGGAGATGAGACCGGTACTGCATTGATGCTCAAACAGTTTATAATCATTTTTTAACTATTGTCTCACATTTGAACTACATTACACTGATGACTTGATTCACTTCTATTATGTGTACCCTGAATATGCTTTCAATGCATTCTTGCAGAGCTTTCATGCCCTCTGCTGGACTAAATGTGAAAATACCGCCTTTGTTTATGCTCCTAAGTGGAACACGTTAAAGGTATTGTAACAATTATTTTTTAGGTGATTCAATGAATGCTAAAGTGGCAGAGGCCCTGAACCAGGTCGCCCTGCCTGTTGTGCCTCATGACACCTGCAAGAGGATGGACTACTGGTGGTTCCAGGTCAAGACCTCCATGATCTGCTGCGGTTATACCCTGCCTGATGAACTCAAGTCTGTCTGTCAGGTAAATATAAAGCCCCTAAGAGCTCACAAGTAATATATCAATAGTAGGTTGATCATCAACAACGTGATTTCATAAATGTAACTTTATACGCATGGTGTTAAACAACATGATGCTAAAGTTGTTTTTGTTGTGATTTGCGGCTCTGAAAGGGAGATTCAGGTGGTCCTTTAGTGTGCCAGGATAAAGCCGGTGGTCCTTGGGAAGTTCATGGTATAACCAGCTTCGGCCCCATTGGATGTATCATGAATAAGAAACCTTCTGTGTTCACCCGCTCCTCTGCCTACCTCCCCTGGATCCAAAATGTCATCCGCAGGGACATCTACAACGAGCACAGTATGAATCCAGCTGGTCTTTATTGGCCTACTTTTCAGGAGAAAAAAAATGAAATATGGTACAAAGTCAGGATTTTTGGCTGCTTTTGACCCTCTGTCCTCCCTGTGTAGCATCTGGCTGTGGAGGGCCAAAGGACCTGACTGGCACAGAAGGCACGGTGTCCTCCATGGGTTACCCAGGCAGCTACAGCAATAAAGCCAGCTGCCAGTGGAACATCCAGGTGCCTGACGGCAAACTGGTCCACCTACGTTTCCAAAATTTCTCCCTAGAGGAGAGCCAGATGTGCCTGAATGACAAAGTCATCCTCAGTGACAGAGTAGGAAGTTTAGGTATGTAATTATCTCCGTTCTGGGACTGTTTCCCTACAACTGGAAATGAATTTGCGTAGTCGTTCAATGGATCAATGAATGACTTTGCAAATATAAAGGGACTCTGCATTATGTAACACAATATTCAAACAAAGGATAAAAAGTCCAAACAGAAAACTATCTGAACTAAGGTCAAATAAGGTTGTTTTTTTTTGTTGTTATCGGGTTAGGGTCTTTTTTCCTGATGATGGTGATGTATACAGGTCAGGGGACATTAAAGAAATGTAACAATGCAAGTGGTTGGTAAAAATATAGGCCGTCAACGAGAAGTCATCAAATTCAGGAGAATACATCATCTGTGAATCACAAATGTCTTTACAAAACATGGCAAGTCACTGATCAGTGGCAGTATATTTCAGTCTGGATCAAAGTGGGAGTCTGACTAAATGACATTGCCATCGAGAGAACTGTGAGGCTGATAAAGATATAGATGTAGATTTCTGTCTCAACTGTCTTCGGGGTAATATAAGCTTTTCAAAAGCTAAGTGAAAAAAAATCTAAGAGGAGACATTCTTTTCATAGAAAGGAGCAAAGGTGTGATTTGAGTTCAGAATCTACATAGGAGACCAATTGGACCATATCTCCTCAACCTGAAGCTCCAAACTGAAAAGTTGCAACAACAAAAAAAAGTGAAAATGTATGATTACGTCTGCAATTAGAGTCTGAAGCTTTGCCTGCAACTCAGTAGGTCTTATTCAGTTTATTACTATGTCAATACAATACAATACAATCAATACAATTCACTTAGCAGACGCTTTTATCCAAAGCGATGTACATCAGAGAGTAAGAACAACACAAGCAAGGATCTAGAAAAGAGGGAACAATGTCAGTAAGAGCAAACGATCAGCTTTGAGTCCGATTGGACACACAGGTGCTGACAGGCATTGCACAGAGGCAAAGCACAACATTGACGGCAGTTCTTGGGAGCTCTAATCAGTATAGAAACCATCTTATAGGTCGTCATTATAAAAATAAAAATAAAACATCGTCGCAACCATCATCATCAATAATATCTTTGATGTACAGCAGTTAGGTGACCTATCAAATATGTTGACATTTGTAGCTTAGCCTATGGCTGTGTCATATACAATTTCTGATGTCTCAGCCTTAAAATGTATATTTTGTGAACATATGATTAAAAAATGCAATAATGCAAGAATAATGATTCGGAAATACAATAACAACACTGATAGATAAGTCAGCTGACAGTCTGCCATGATCATTTCTCTTTCAGGCAGACACTGCAGTCATGAGCCTCCTAAAGACCTGGTGAGCGATGGAAACACACTTCACATCAGCTTCTCTTCAAATGACAAAGTGGTGGACACAGGCTTCACTGCCAGCTGGAAAGCAGTGGACCCAACAGAGGGTGAGAAAGGAGAAAATGTACCTGACAAGATACTGTGGTTATATCCTCAAGGCTAAACTAAAGTAGCTTAATGTCTGTTTTTCTTTCTTTTCCCCATTACTCTTTCTCTTCCATATCAACAACACAAAAACACACACAAAGCTCCATGTGGAGGAAGCTTCAGCAGTAATCAGGGTGAAATCCTCTCTCCAAACTGGCCCAAGGACTACGAATCCGGGTCTGTGTGCACATGGCGTATCAATGTACCTTCGGCAAAAAGCCTCCACATAGCCTTCACTCACTTTGAGGTACAGGCCGTGAACACGTTGGGAAACTGTGTGGACTATGTGGAGATCTTCAACGGACAAAGCATGGCATTACTTGGTTAGTTTTTGTACAAAAAATGTGTTGGTGTTTATTTTCTTTTTTTTTTTTTTTGTTATTTACTCTGAGAAACTCATCCCCTTTTCTTTTTTCTGCAGGTCGATTCTGTGGCTTTGCCTCTCCACCCACCATCACCGTCCCTGGCAGCACAGCTGTCATTCGCTTCATTAGCAACGAAGACAATCAACAGGCAGGTTTTCGAGGTTACTGGACAACTGACTCCAGTGTTATCCCAACTTTACCTACTCCACCTCCAAACCCCTGGGACAATATAACAATCGGTGAGTGAAGGATTCATTTGACTCATATGAGTCGTGTTTTGTGATCTCACATGGAGGTCCATGATTCAAAACTATAGGCAAAGAAAATTCTCCCAAGATGGAATAAACTGTAGCAAGATCTGAAACTAGATCATCTCAAATGTCTGCTTTACAATTGTCTTATACTATACCTGTTAGAATCCAAGTTGAAGACTATTAACTGATAAAAGCTTAATATAAATAGTTATATTACATTTCCACTTCCAGACTGGCCAGTAGATTGTGGAAGACCAGAAGTTAAACCAAATACAGGCGCCATGAGGGTGGTTAATGGGGAAGAGGCGATCCCCCATTCCTGGCCCTGGCAAGTCTCCATGCAGGTAAAGTGAACTGTTCCTCTGTGATCCTGAATTACAGTGATTGAAAGGGGCTTACATTTGTACTATTATTTATCTCTTCTCTAGGCGTCACCAATGTCTCCCATACCTTACATGCATGGATGTGGAGGTTCATTGATTCACGAGGAATGGATCCTAACTGCTGCTCACTGTTTCATGTTGTAAGTTATAACCATAGTACCATTTTTAAGAAGCTATAAATATATCTTTGTTGAAACAATGTATAACAAAACAAAGTAAAAGTGCTGTGTCTATGTGTTGGACTGCAGAGTAAAAAGCGTCTCTGTACTTCATTGCTGTTTGTATGTAATTCAGCCACTTTGAATACATTTAGGACAGAAATCTGCCCCTTTCCATGCAATTGAACCTCATTGCGAACAACAAGCCACACACAGAGTAGGAGACTGTTTTTGTCTGAGGGTTACTGCGGTCAAGGTTTTATAAGTGTTGAAATGTTCTTGATTTATTATCAACCTGACAACAATTCCACTTTCTTTGAGCTAAAAAAATAAAATTGTCTGTTAATACAGTTTATTATCAAACATTTGACATGATTATTACAATCAAGGCTTAAATCCATCCAAGGCTGTCCAGGACCCAACCCTGGCAAATAAAGGCACATTTTTTTCCTGATATTTGAAGCTCTATATAATCGGTATGGCTGTCTAAGGAGGTAAACAGTGTCACCAACAGGTTTCACATCTATTGAGTCTAGAGACTTCACAATAAACTAGAAAATATTAATCTGACCTTGAGATAGGGCATATAGGGCCCAGATGGCCCAGTGATTAGTACACGCCCCATGTACAGAGGCAATAGTCCTCCAAGCAGAACCGGGTTCAAATACGACCGGTGGCCCCTTTCTCGCATGTCATTCCTCATGAAGCCTATGTACATTTGGGGGCATGCGCTAACCACTAGACCACCGGAGCCCATCCATTCTTTATGAATTTACACCTTAGGTTTCTCTTAAGAAATGGTGGAGATCATTTTATCTGGCTTACCTGTTTGCAACATAAACAAAGAGTAATAAGCTTCTAATTTTTGCCATCACTATTCCTGTTTTCCAGCTCACTGAATAAACCCTCCTACTGGCGAATGTGTTTGGGGAAGCACCACATGAACTCCTCCATGGACGTTCCCTCAGCAGAAGAATGCTACATGGTTGACGGTATCATCCGCCACGAGGGCTTTGTCTACGAGCAGGATAAAACTGACATCACCAATGACGTAGCCCTGGTGCATTTGTCCACACCTGTCAATATGACAAGGGAGATTAGCCCCATCTGTCTGCCGAAACCTGGGGCTGTGATGCCCGCTGGGACACCCTGCTTTGTCACTGGCTGGGGAGACGAGAAAGGTACAAGGCATTTAAATTTCCTGTAGAAGAAACTGTAGTTCTGAGACTCCTATAGTAACTGAAGCAGTTTAGTCTGGGAGATTATATTCACCACTCTCATATGACTAACATTTTGCTCTGATCTCATTCTCAGGGAGCTGAACTGCTTGCATAATGTTGTTCTTTCAGGATTTAAATGATAGAAATACGAGGGGATCTCGATGTTACATGAAAAAAACAAAACTTTAAACATATATGCTAACTATGGCTGTCGGCAAATAACGTGTTAATTTCGATGTGATTAAGGTCTGAAATATAAGCATGATGTGTGCTAACACATTGCACACAGTGTTAATATTGGTGTAAGCCCCCACCCCCATTTCCCAACTACCTCCAACGGAAGATCAGGGTTGGAACGACTTCACACACCCATTCTGCCTCTGTGTGTAACACATTGCAGACGAGATGAAACAGGGGTGTAAATATCCCACCTTGAACTGGCACTATGTAAGCGCCTATTGGCCGTAACAAATAGGTTATCGGATGAGTTGTTTTAACTTGAAATATGGCCCGATTTCCTGGTGGATTTTAGCTGTTTAATTGTCTTTTCTGTTGCTAATCAGTAAGGAAGCTGTGAAATGTTATTTGTCAGATTCCCTAAATTTACCAACTTCAACCTGGAACACAGCAGTTTGACTTTTTCTTGTGTCCGTGCTTACTACAACAACGCAATCCTTAACTTTTAATGTCTTTCCTTTAGGTAATCTGTTCCCTAAAGTGTCCGAGAAGCTAAATCAGGCAGCCCTCCCTATTGTTGACTTCCAGACCTGCAGTAAGCCTGCATACTGGTGGGACATCCTCAGACCCTCCATGATCTGTGCTGGCTATGAGTCCCCAGATGAGCTCAAGTCAGCCTGCCAGGTAAAAGACACACATTCAGCGAAAAATGTATGAATAATTACAAATAAAATTGAATGTTTAAGAGGACAAATTGGATTTTTGAAAGACGGTATTTGGTTTCTATGCTTATTATTGTTCGTCAATCTTACCTCAATCACTATCTTAGTGTGTAATTGCCTCTCACGTTTAGGCTGAGTTTTATGTAACACCATGAAACCCTTTTTTGTTTGCGATCAGTCAGCCTTGATTATGGAATGACTGCCTGCTTTCAGCCATAATTGGGCACAAGAACACAAGAACATTATTTGTTAGCTACAATGAGAAAGAACGCATCAAGAGACATGGGAAGACTAGAAACACACTAAGAACTAAAGGCCTTTAAATTTCAAACAAGAAATAACAAGAAGAAGAAAATACAACACTGACATTAACCTCCCTCAAGGAATACACACATTTTGATACAGCGTGACTTTCACAGTGCCCATGTTTGAGAGATGATTTATAGAGGATGTCAAAGTCATGTGTTCACTAATGCTTCTTTCTCCCCTGATACGGTAAATCTTTATGTCCTTCTCTTGCTTATCACAGGGTGACTCTGGCGGTCCTTTCTCCTGTGCGGCAGCAGGAGCTAACCCTACGTGGGAGGTGCACGGCATCGTCAGTTTTGGACCTCAGGGCTGCATCAAAGACAAGAAGCCCTCAGTATTCACCCGTGTGTCTGCCTTCAACGACTGGATCTATGACAACATGAAGAAGTTTATCTATGAAAGTGGCAAAACTCACTAGTGGTCATGTTTTAAAAGAAAGATTTTGTGTTCATTGCTTCTATTTGTTTCTATTTGCTGCTGCTACAGACCAAAGCATTGTGGGTTTCTAATTAGGGTTCAAAATGTTTTATTTGAAGCACTATGCTGATTGTGAATTTTAAGATATGTTTGAAAAAGGCATGTTTTCTAAGGTGGGTTAATGGCACCAGATCTAAACTTGATATCTAATATATCAGGATGTTTTACAGTTTGAGATTTAGAGAAGCATTGCACCAACATTTAAAGGAAATGAAGGAAATAAGTCAACAAACAAGGAAGGCAAACATTTGATGTTTCACTGAATCCTACAAACAGAATCAAACTATAAACTTGAAATTTACTGTAAAACTCTTTTCCTGAACTTTCCTGTTATTCAGCAGTTTAAATATTCACTCTTTTGGTTGTTAGGGGATGTAATCTAATTATGAATAAAGCTGGCAGTTAAATAAAAATTACGATAATACATGTATAGTATAATAATGTCCTTTCAGATACATACATAAAACATAACAGAGAATCGTCCAAGTGAAGAATGTATGGCAAGCATTGTGGACTGATTCACATTTCTTTTTTTTAATGTTGTAGCAGCAACATGGTTTTATTACTCCTAAGGCCAACCCCCCAGTCCCCGGTGCTTAGAAACTCCCTCCTCCTTTTCATTCCTCACTTACAGGCAGACGAATACAGCAGGCAGATTTAAAGTTTGGGGTTTTAACCCTTTAATCACATGACCGGGCCACTCAGCCAATGGGAGAGTTCGGCTCAGATTTCAGCCCAGGAGAAGAGAGGGGAATAGAGAGGGAGGAAGAGAAAGAGGCAAGTACTAATCTGTGCTCATGGTGTGAGCAGCACAGAGGCTGCCAGTACATACAGCACTTAACTCTCTCCTGACGTGGATTACTTGTGCTTTATTTAATTGAGAGTGCTTGGATGGCACTTTTTAAAGGGAAACGTATTCCCAACACTGGGAAAAGTTCAAGAGTTTGTCCTGGAACAGAGTGAGGAAGAGGAGGGAGGATAGCAACAGTTTTTCCTCTCATCTCTGCCTCAGCAGGCGTTTCTTCTTCTGTGGAAGAATGGGGGCAGGAGCTCTGACCATCTGTGTGAGTAGAAGCTACAAAGGCTGAGTTGGCACAAAGATTTCCTTTTCAACCTGTGATTAAGGGCTAAA
Organism: Labrus bergylta; assembly: GCF_963930695.1. Taxonomy (NCBI): domain Eukaryota; kingdom Metazoa; phylum Chordata; class Actinopteri; order Labriformes; family Labridae; genus Labrus; species Labrus bergylta. Next base: position 24,142,435 of record NC_089195.1, read on the forward strand.
GAATGCATAATGGGACTGTGCTATTCAGTGTTAGTATCTATACACCTTTTTGAGATGTATGGGTTGATGTTTTATGTGGTCTGCTTAACACAAGTGGCTTTCTTAAAACTCCCAGAAGAGACAGAAACAAGCTTCCCGTCAATGATTTAAACCTCACTCACAAAATAAGTAACTACCGGCATAATGATGAAAACTTTTGCTTTCAGCCAAAACAGAGACAGCAGATTCACTTTTAGGCAGCCCTATGTTCAGTCTACTTCCTTATACGTCAGTATTACTGTACAAGAAGAGAAAGGGGAGTTAGCTTCATGTTTCCTGCCCACGACTGTCATATTTTCTGCAGTGATCCACTACCTCCATGAGGTCATTTTCCAATTTCCACTAAACTTTCGTAATGAAAAGAGTCTTTTTGAAGGAACTAAATTACTTAAACACTCAAGAATGTGTGGACTTTTTAAACTGCATGGCTCTAAAAGTAGTTTCCCTGTCTTGAACAGCTGCTGCTTCCAGGCCTGTGGAGCTTTTGCTTCCATGGCCACCCACATAGGGACAGAGACAGGGGGGGGAGGGAGAGGGGAGGAGGGCAGGGAGCAAAGGGACACATGCTTGGGCTTGCAATCCTCTTTATGAGATGGGTAGAAAGACACAGGAAGATGGCCTGTTTTACTTGTGATAAACTTCTTATTAAGAAGATGTTTTTGCTCACTTAAACCACTTTTTTTTTTAACAACAGTATCTCAAGCTTACACTTGAAGTAATGTTATTCTAAAGAGAAGTAAAGAGGCAGTCATTAGCTCCCAGAGTCTCTCAACAGTCAGTGACAAAAGCCTTCTTTGTCACTGTCAGAAGGTGGAGTGTGAAAATATTCTAAAGTCGAGAGAGGTGAGGAAGGGATGAGGACTATTATGCTAATCTCAGCAGACTGTCTCCATAAACAATGGAGGCAAATGGGAATCATCAGTAAGTGTTTCCCTTCCATTAGCTGTATGGCTTTGGATGTCGAGGTTCCCCTTCACAAAAAAACCTTGCTTTTGACGTGTTAACTCTTCAGAAGAGGGATTCTATGTTGTTAAAGACACTCAAAGGGAGGAGTGCAATGTATTTACAACCTAAGTTTATAGATTTTTTTTTACAACAACAAGCGTCAAAAGCACACGTATGTGTTTGCAAGGGAACCTACCAACAACTGAGTTCAACACCTACATTAACACTTTTCTTTGGTGCTCAGGTGGGAACACAGTCTGTAAATTGTTTCTTTTACATATTGTCTCAGTTGTCATAATTTTAGAATGTGACTCTTTGTATTAAGTTTTAATTAAGAAGAATAAAAAAAATGTGGACACCCTTAAGGGATTGTTTACATTTACTATTTGTTTTTTTCAATTGTTTAAGAGCCTTGTGGTGTTAATTGTCCCAACCTGAGAGGGTTTTCTGTTTGTGCACATTTTTCTGACTTTGGTTGGAAGATGCTCACTGGGATGTTGGCCTGGGACAATTAAGATAATACTTTATTGATCAGCAGAGGAGAAATGTAGTAGAGGGGATATTCAATTCTTCTTTTCAATTCATGTGTTCCTGATATAAATGATTCTGAAGGCTGATAACTCAATATTGTTATTTCTATGAGAATGAACATTTTTCTTGTATGATTTGCCTTTTGTTGTTAGTGGAGATCTTTTTTTTTTTAAGATTTATTTTTGGGCTTTTTGTGCCTTTAATGGATAGATAGGACAGTGGATAGAGTTGGAAATCAGGGAGAGAGAGAGTGGGGAATGACATGCGGGAAAGAAGCCACAGGTGGGATGTGAAACCGGGCCGCCTGCTTGAGACGACAGCCTCCATACATGGGGCGTGCGCACTAACCACTGCGCCACCAGCGCCCCTGTTAGTGGAGATCTTAACAAATTAAATAAATTGCATTGCTAATAAGAAAACAAGTGTGTGTGCGTGTGTTTGTGTGTGTGTGCGTGATTGTGTTTGATAGTAAAGACAGATTTAGGGGGCATCTGTTCAGTAATGCCCATCACAGTCAGAGCTAGCTCAGACCAGCTTAGCTCTTTAACACCTGCATGAGTAGTAGTACTACTGGAGACAGTTTGTAACACTTTGCTCTAATAACTCTACTGTGACCGTATTGACAGTATTACCAAACATAGACTGTTAAACTTCTACAGTATACGTGAAGACTGCAATATATTCATTTTCATTTAGCCTGTTATCAATCCTATGCATCATCAAGACATCACAGATCACAAAAGTTGATGTATGGACTTTAAGGTTATATTACTCAATCCTTGACTAAAAGAAAAAATACAAAAACCTAAGAACGCATGAAGCTCTAACTAGCCACACTAAAATACACTCTGTAACAATTTCAAAGCATCCACCCAAGCATGAAGCAGTCAGAGTCAAACTTTAGATGTACTAAATTACCATAACACATTCATAAGGAAGTGATTCTTTAACTGAACCTGTCAGAAATGAATAGATGACATTGACAGTGACACATCGCCTGTGCAAGGTCCTCTGAAGCATTTCTTATTTACGCTACCAAAGCATCTGTCGAGGTAAAGCTCTTGCCTCCTTAGCCCTCTCTCGACCATCTGTGAGGGGGGCTTTAATCAGCTGATCTCAGTGTGGCTGCATGTCTGAAGCAATTCTGTCTACTGTTGACTACATAGGAAATTAGCTCAAAACACATCCACTTTAGCACCCCCTTCTGCCTTTCTAATATAGAAATAGAATATAGAAAAGTAAACCTGCTACGTCAATTTGAACTCATTGTGGGTAAATTATAGCTTTAGGATTCTCATGTCAGTGCGTGGGTCACTTCACTCGTCTTAAGTGGTGAACTCTGGAATAATAACAATATGTCACATGATGTAGATGTAGCTATGACGACCAGATGAAAACATGCCAATTCCAGAAAGTATGCCTCTCCTCACAGAGTGTCTGAATCCTGCTCATGGTTTGTGTTTCTTTGCTTTTTTTTGCTGCTCATTTACTGCCTACACAAAACAAAAATGCATTATGCTGTAGTTAAATGGGGCAAATGAAGCAGTAATCTTCCCTTCTCTGTATTATGTTTGCTCATTGAAGAGCGATTTCTGTGTACACACATTGTTTACACTCAGAGAAAGACAGTTGGAGTGTGTGTGGTACAGTCTGTGTACCAGAGATAGAGACAGCATGTGGCACTGTTTGCCTAGAAAAGTTATCAGATAAGAAATCCTGAACAGTTGGTGAATTGAATCACTAAATTAATACCTGGGCTTATCCAAAGCGGATAATGGATTCAGAGTGGCAGCTAAAGACAGCAGAGATGTAACAGAGTGTAGTGCGATAAGCAGCTGCAGTTGTTGAAGATGTTCTCTATCTCTGGGCTGCAGTCAGCCAAGCTGCAAAATCTGTAGTTCTTCTGGCGTCAAGGGCCATTTCTCACATATTGTTGGCCCTGAAAAACATATTTTTTAGCTTTGATTTCTTGTTTCCATTTTCTCTTTTGTTACACCAAAACTACAGTGGCATCCGAGAGAGAGAGAGAGAGAGAGAGTGCAAAAGCTGTAAAGGGATAGGATACGTTTCTAAGCATTTTTTTTACTCAGATATTTTTTTTCTAGATTATTATTTTAGTAGCTGGTTGCCTTTATTTGATAAGAAAGCTACAGCGAGAGAGTCAGGAAATGTGGGGAGAGAGAGTGGGGTATGACATGCAGCTAACAGCGACAGGACCAAAAGTTGAGTCCAGTGCAACGAGGACTGAAGTCTCTGTACATGGAGCACCTGTTCTTCCAGCTCAGCTAAACCAATGCCCATATTTACTCATATATATTCATTTAAGTTACAGCTGACAATTGGAAGCAAAGCAAGTTTCACATTTTGCAAAACGATTAAGTAGTATAAGGACAATATGCTGCACATCTTTAACTTTTACTTTAACTGTACAATGTAAGCTCTTTGTATGTATTCCTGCCTCAGATGATCAAATCATTCTTTAACAGATACTTAATACTGGGGTATTTAATGTAAGTATGATACTGTATTAAAAAAAAGTGTCACTTTGAGAAGCCAGCCCTTGGATGCTTAACTCTGAGTTCTTACATTAACTCCATGCAGTCCCTTGTTTGCTGAAAAAGCCTTCGAGTAAAAAACATTTAATCAGCCAATCTTTTATATCCACATTTAAAATCCTGCCAGCTTTGGCAAATTCTGAACATTGCCTTTTCATTTTTTTAATCCTAGATGTCACCTAATCATGCACATGTTCTGTCTATTTGTGCAGGACTGTCACCCTGGCACTGCCTTAAACGTTGCATGGTAACTTGATCTTTGTCGTAGCAACACATAAATGGCCAGCCCTCCACTTCCTCTCAGCACATTGTGTCTCTTAAGTGTATAGCTTCTGGAGATGCGCATTTATGGATTCACTATCATCACACGTACCTTTCAGCCTGTGGAGCAGAGTGAGCCTCCCTCTTCAAGGACAGGTGTCTCCATGGTGGCTTACGGGATGCCGGCTGACTGTTACTCTCTGCTATTCTCCCTGCAGCACAATAAGACAGCTGTGCAGGTTAAAGAAGACATGAAGAAGATGGTCCATATACCCATACTACGACCAAGGACAGTGGCAGCCAAGCATATCAAGCTGTTTGGAGCCACCCTGTCTGAGCTGAAAGACAAGGGCCTGATGGAGGACAATGTGCCCCTAGTGCTGAGGAAGATGGTGGAGTATCTTCGCAAGCATGGTAAGGAAAAACACACACAACAAAAAAAAAAACACACGCTGCCATGGGAGTAATTTGGGGATCGAACCCTGACCTTCCAATCGAAAGATGACTGGTCAGCCGACTCTAGCACTGAGCTACAGCCACCCCTGCTTATTGACTATGGACTTGTTAATGTCCATACACAATACATTTAGATTTTACCAGCATTTTAGGACAATTCACAATCAATTTGCTATTTATTGAACTATTTTGCAATGCATGCTGATGTGACAAAAGGATCTTGAAGTTGTGTTTGGACTGTTTAGTACTTTCCTGTTTCTTTTAATATACAGTATTTCCATTATAAAGTGGTACAGTACTATGAAAACACTGCACAAGTTATCCAACCCAGTTTACCTGTAATGGAACATGGAGATTTATGTAATGCTATATTGTTAAGATGTAATACACTGCTCACGTTTCTCTTTGTAGCAACAGCTATTCTGTAGGTGTGAATTGCAACTTTTAATTTGACACACAACAGGAACATTAACATTGTAAGTATAGAGAGAAAAATATTTCGACATTAATTTCCTATCACATAAAAAAAAAATCTGAGCCAAGAGGAGTCAACCAAATACAGTAGGCTGAAGTGTGACGGCGATTACTCTCCAAACATGAAAGGCAAATAATAGATATATATAGGTCTACTTCAGAATAAGAAAGAATAACATTCATTGCAGCACAGGAGTCATTTTAATCTGCGGTATGTGCTCCCATCATTGATGATAATAAAAACGTCAACAAATGCCAATGCAGACTTGTTTCTCAATACTATAATAGATCTTAAAAACCACAATGTACTGTGATACAGTGCTTGGTAATGTTGACCTACTTTATCAGCTGTGTAATTCTGCAGTTTGACCAATAGATGTCAGTGCAAGGATGGATCTCCACTATGACTCCTGCAAGTAGCTCTACAGGTCTCTGTATGATTTTTTTACTATAGTTTTCAATTTGAATTCATTGCTTGCTTGTTAGGCTATGTCAGTGCAAAGGTAAATACTGGCAATTTCAATTATGACGTCAAAGCTATCATTACTATTACTTTTCACTACGAACTATCTCCAAAAACTGACATAAAACAGAGAATAAAACTAAATCACCTGCTGAACTTTAAGGTCTAAGTTTGGGCTTTGTTAGACGAGGTGTTTGCCTCCACATCGATAATAGAGTTCAATAGATGAATACACATTACAGGGAAAATAAGTAAAAGGCCGTACCTCTTACCACAGACTGCCTGTTTGCTGCTCCAGATATATCCCACGTTTTTTTAAGGAACTATTTCTTCAGCAGAAAGTAGTTCCAAATTACTGCTCAAGGCGGAGGATTATTAAAACCATTAAATTTAAAAGGCAGTTTATTTTAATATGCAACAGGTAGCTTAAAACGTAGGTATATACTACTACACCTAAGTTGTGTTTTCATATCACAAGAGTAAAGTGGTGAAAATGAAACCGCTTGAATATATTGTAATTGGATGGATTGAAGACCACCAAAAGGAAAATGCGTTTCTCTTGAAGTAACTAAGGGTTGTCATGGATACCTACACAACCAGTGCCATATAAGGGCACTGCCGTACAACTACACCGGGATGGACAATGGGTCAGTGAGAAAGCAAAATTTGCCTGCAAACGTGAGCTTACTGACATTTTAGTTACGAATAGTACGCTTACCATTGTCCAGTATCCACTCCTCCGTCCAGTGCGACTGAGAGGAGGTAACGTTTCGTGAAAGCTTTAGTAAGGTAGCATACCCGCAAGCTTAGCGTTAGCGAGATAAGTGAGCTAGCTTGTGAATGACTTGTGGATATCTTAAACTACTCATGGCAGGCATTTCATATCTCTGACAGCTCTCTCTGATCTCTGCATCATTGTTCAAGGATATAAATGGTCTAGAAAATGACAGAAATGCCAAGATATTCACCAAACAATAGGGTATTCTTTAACAATAATAATAATAATAATAATGAACACCTTGTACTAGTAGGGAACCAGCCTGATGATGGTTGCAGGTGAACACACTGGATTCAACATGCAAGACAATTCAATTCAAAAAACTTTATTTGTCCCCTGGGGGGCAATTCAAAGGCACACAGAGCAGTAAATTAACAACAGTGCAAGTAAACAAAAATATTTAACCTAAATATGAAGTGTCAATTTAAATACAACTTAAAGCTTAAACTTAACTTAAAAATACAAAATATAAAAAGAGTAGATATAAGTGGACAGTGATCGGACTAACAGATGTAAACAGAACTATGTGCAGTAAACGAGAAATAAATATATATATACAGAGCTATGTGCAAGTAGGCAAATACTAAATGATAAGTTAATAAGGTGCATGGTGAATAATGGAACAACAGGATTAATATATACAATATAACTGTAAAGGTAAAAATGAGATAAATAAAGTGACCGTAGTGCAATGATGGATAAGAAACAACAGGAATAAAGTAACCAGAACTGTATGAATACTGAAATGGAAAGGATAGAATAAAGTGATGTAGTGCATGAGACCAGATAAAGCAGAGGCTAGGAGTTGAGGAGCTGGACAGCCCTGGGAACAAAGGTTGCTCTTCTCCTCTGTGTCCTGCAGCAGGTACAGTGTACATGCAAGACAAATGGTCAGGACAAATAATAAGAAACATTCATCTGGAGACCAATATCATTTAATTCAAATATAATTGAAGTTTAACCAGGTGTTGTCATTATCCAAACAGGGAATGTTACCATTTTTAGGTCAACTAATTTATTTACCATTTTGTTCTTTCATGAATGTTGAAAGTCTGGCTCTGAATATAATTTTTTTTATTCAGATTATTCAGATTCAGATATAATTACGTTTTTTGTATAACCTTTACAGCAGTTCACAGTTTATTTCTGTTTTTCCTTCAGCCTTGCATCAGGAGGGCCTGTTCAGAGTGAATGGGAATGTACGTGCTGTGGAAACCCTCAAACAGCGGCTGGAGAGCAGAGAGGAAGTGGACCTTTTAGCTGAATCTGATTCATGTACGGTGGCCAGCTTGCTCAAACGCTACCTTAGGGACCTACCAGAAGGTCTGGTAGACTCCACAGTCCAACAGGCACTGGTTCATCACTACCGAGGTAAGAAAAAGTGGTTATATTTGTAGTTACGCGAACTCGTCCAAATTCTATCTTAAGTGCTTATCGGCCAAAGTATCGTTGGTATTTGCTTTTAGAAATATCATACCATCTTAGTACATCATGTTATATATTTTCCAATCATCGTGTGAGACCTGTCTACTTTCCATATCCAAGATTTGACATTGATACACTCATAAGTGCAGTAAATATTTAGGTCATGACCCTGATTGGATGATAAGCAGGGCTATCTTTAGGTAGCCCCCACGTACTGTTAGCACTGCAGTCATCAGCACCAAGCGGTGCATACATTTGTATGATTTTATTTTATTTCATACATCAAAAAACACATGTCAGTCCAACTAATACAGGTTCAATAAGACGAATGAAAAGAATGTTTTGGAAGGGGACCCAGGCATAGACCAAATAACAAGTGGAGCACAAGACGAAATACAACAAATGAAACTGCAAACAACAAAATTGTCCATTCGATTGGTCCCGAGCCCGAGCAACTGGTACATTTAAGTCTTTGGTTTTCTACCATAAGTTATGCGTGCTGAAAGTGGAAGGAAATGAAAGGCAATGTAGAGTTCAGTTCAGTGTATGTTTGTGAGAGAGAGAGAGAGAGAGAGAGAGAGAGAGAGAGAGAGAGAGAGAGAGTGATCTTCCAGGTCATAAAAGGTCAATTAAGTGATTTGGCAGCTGAAGCGTCAGTGGTTACTTTCCACATCCTTCATCTCTTGTTTTAATCTGTTTAATTGGACGAGAGTGACCATCATGGCTGCAGTATCGTTTTTTTACCCTCATAGACCTCATAAATATCGGCCTGTTTTGAGTCCTTTTTGGCTTGATGCTGCTTTGAAAACAATCTCTTTGGCAGAATAGGTTGCCAATGCCACCAAATAAATTATTTTAGTTACCGGTAAATTGGTAGAGCTTTCTTGCCAAACAGTTGTTTGATTTTAAGACCAATTGTGTCGAAAAACAGACACTTTTGAATATGGAAGTAAGCAGACTGTGACAATATAGACTTACAAAGTGTCCTCCATGATGTTAACAATGGTTACACATTCCAAAGGGTTAATTAAACTTACCTTAAGTATGAAGGAACAATATAATGATGTATGCCATAATACCATTAGGATTGAAACACTGTAGTGTATTTCCTTTTTAGGTGTTGGTGATCATATATTCTATCGTGTTGATTAAAAGTAAAAAATAATACGTCCCTATTTTGACAAATAATGATTTGCTTTAAATGCAGCAACAAGAGCAGCTGTGATTTCTCTGAGTCATTGTTTCCTGTCTGTCTCACTTCCTTAGTCTTGCACATACCAACCCTCATAACCATGCACACACTCACGTAGACTTAGACATGCACAAAGTTTGCATCACTCATTCATTCAGGATAAGTAGTCACATCTGTTTATCCAACTCTGACCCAATTATGTATCCCAAGTAATAGCATTAACATATTTTCATGCTCTTTACTCCAGTGCTCACATGCTGCCAGTTACAACAACTCAAGATTAGATATGACAGAGAGCAGGTGGAAGGCGCTATCACTCCTGCTCCAAAGTCAGTTCAGTTGCTTGTATCAGTCATCATTCAATTATTCCAGTGTTAATGTAATGCTGCTCTTCTCAGGGGAGCATTTAGAAAGATTAGACAAAAGCTTTTGAAACAAATGTTTCACTTATCTGAATGGGAAGCAACAATGACTGTAATTATGACATTTTGTAGGATGCGAACCACTGACCTGTTCTGATATTTTGTTTGGTTTTTGTAGAGGTTGGTGATGATGTTTCCAGTTCAGATATGAGAGACATTCTCCAACAGCTTCCAGAAGTTCACCTCAGCCTCCTCCGCTACCTCTGCCACTTCCTCACCCATGTTGAGTGCAACCACAAGGAAAACCGTATGACTGCCCTCAACCTTGCCACTGTGTTTGGTCCCAGTGTCTTTCAGTGAGTCAAACTTAAACTTATTTTTAGAGCCTGACTAATCCATATATAATAGTAAGCTAATTTGGATCTCTCAAAAAAATATAGATAAAAGTTTTTTGTTTTTTTTAAAGAGAATCAAGGCTGTAACAGTGTTGACTTAGTAACTGTGTTATCCCAGATTTTGTCAAGCAGGAGGTGCTCCCACTGTGCACAATGTGCACTATCCACATGGAAACGAATCCATGTAGGTTAAACATTTGCTATCTCACATGGATGTTAACAGAAACAGCATTTCTTTCCTCTAAAATCTGTATTGGTATCTCTTTCAGCAATTCCATATTGGTCTTGATCTATTTCTATTTGTAAATTTGTCATTCATCCATCATCACTTATCAGTCACCCATCTCTTTTAGCTTTTTATCAACATTTCAATCACAAGCAAATGCATAAACATCAAGCATCAATTGATTTTATGGCCACTTCAGGAGCCAAAACTAGCTATAAATTCAGCAATTTTACAAGTTTACATGGTGAACATGCTAGCAAGTAGTTTCCTAATAGCACATGCAGCAGGTCATGTCAATACATACAATATTCGCCCTCTTTAAGCTTTGTTTTTTAATACCAGGCTCTTTAGTTGTATAGTAATCCACAACTAAAAGTTTGTAGTTTTAGATAAACAATAAGACATTTCAGTTTGACTGCTAACAGTTTATCAGGGAAAAATATCAAGTGAAACCTTGTAGTTGAAGTGTTTTTTCAACTCTTCTTATTAAAAAATATATTTTTTGAAACAGGTCTACATCAGTGCGTCTTTGAAAAACATAAACTTACAGTCCAGAAAGTTCTGGAATGTTTTGTGTATTGACTGTGACCTTCACTGTGACCTTCGCGAGACGTGTTTTTGGAGCCTTTAAATAACATAGAAAGATAACTCGTTTAAGTCTGAGAAAACAGCCAGACAACAGATAGCCAAAGGTGAGGGTTTCGATCACCTTTCCTCTATTTCTGTTTGCTGCGTCTGCTGTGAGTATTAGCCATGGGATACATGTGCAGTAGCATGATTCATCCCTCAAATCATGCAGTGTGAGTCAGATAACAATTCACAAGTTAATTTTACACATACCAGCTGTTTTCTATATTTAAATAGTTTTCAATCAGTGAAGCCCCAAAATATTTCGCCTTTCACATGTTTATACTTGAAACAAAGGACATTGCTTCAGGTTTGGAAGGATATCTTTGTATTTGAAGTGCAGTCTCATCCGAGGAATGTCTTGCTAAGCTAATACAGAAAAATCAGAAGTTTACAAAAAACTAAATCAAAGTATTTCTATTGAAGTTATAGAATATGTTTTTTTTTAGACAGGAGCTATTAAGTCTTACTTTTGTTGGTCTCTGCCTCTCTTTGGTTCTCACTCGCTCTGTAAAACTATGTGGCCAGCAGGTGGTGTTGTAGCTCACTTGGTGAAGCTCAGGTTATTTCTGTACAAGTCTGCTGTATTTCTCACACATCCCATTTATTAACTTCTTTACATTTTGACAGAGCCATGTTGAAACTGCTCTGGTACTCTGAGAAAGAACTGACTGAAAATGTTTTGTTTTCTCTGAATCATGGATAAACTATTTGCATCAACCTCTGGAATCATGTGGGTATCTCAAATGTCACGTGATATACCGGTAGGTTACGTCACCTCAAACCAATTAAGTCTAGTGAGAGATTTTGAAGTACCGTAAGTGACTTATGACATGTAAGACAGTGTTGATGTTAGAAGCTTTTTGAATGTTACCATCACGTTCATAAATAAATGATGCATCAGTGTCTTAATGCGCCTCCCTCCAGCTGCTGAGCTAAGTACTGCTGTTCTCACCAGTCTATTTATGATGTGTGATCACTGGGCAGCAAGTTTTCGAATCATCCCTCATGATTAACTGGTGTGTTTAACCCAGTGAACCCTGCCTGGTAAAAAGATCAGGTCTCAGTGGGAGGAATACTACTAAAATTAACTGGATACTCTGTCATACTGTACAACCTGTTCTCTTTATTAGAGGTTGGTCGTGTGTGTGTGTGTGCGTGTGTGTGCGTGTGTGTGCGTGTGTGCGTGCGTATGTGTGTTATGTAATTAGTCCTACAGCCCAGTGTACATCTCAAACAGCTGTTCACAAGCCTCACACTTCAGACTTACCGCAGCGGCTGCTGTCAGTTTTGTTAATTAACTTACTGATGCTTAACTATTATTTTAGTATAAACAACATCACTGTCTGATATGATCAGTACTTCAAAGTGAAGGGGCAAAAAAGAGAACACTTAGTTTAGAATCAGATGAAATCTATGATGCTATGTGATTTATTTTCTTTTGTCTTTTTTTTGGCAGTGTGGCTCCTGGTTTTGAGGCATTGCAGGACCAAATCATCTGTAACAAGATCATGGTGAAGCTCATCCAGAACTACAGAAATATATTTGAGACAGACAGAGACGGAGAAGGCTGCCCAGAAGAACAGTCGAAACTTATTATTGTCAAGGTGTGGTATAAGCAACGGAGCACCAGATGCTAATATCTTTTATTTTGGTCTGTACTGCAAAGTGCAGCTGGTAACAAACTGTAGGTTAAATGTTGTGCCCATAAACTTATAACAGTCTTAGTGTCTGTGAACTCACTCTCTGCCCTTCTACCTGGACAACTTTACAAATATTGTCTTACATAATTCCAAGCTAAAATAGATTAAACTATTGATCTTATATTCCATCCTTGGAGGGAAGAGTTCTCCACAGGTGGCTGTTTTTGAGTCTTTGCTTTTTGATTTATATTTGCTGCTTGGATAGGTGATACCTCCATCGATTAGCTGGTTTTTGTCTGGTCTGCTGGTTTTCCTGGCAGTATCAAGCTGCTGCATCTACCTGAGCAGATGCAGGTAGATGCAGATCTGAATCTGAGGATACGTGAAGAATTGTGTAAATACATTTTGATTAAAATAAGTTCTCAGTATAATTTTCACTAGTTGTATGAGTGACACATCTATTTGAGAGTAGAACCAGAATATGTAAATATTACATTTTTATGCTGTTGTAATTTCTACGGCTGTCAAAATAAAATAAACTGAAGAAATTATCTGAAGAACATAATTAAGGCCTGTAAGATCTCCTTTAATAAAGAAGATCATTGAACAATTATCAATATGATGTTATTGTGTCTACTGATAGCTACAGCTATGTTGACAAGACAAGGTCAACCGACCTGCTAAATGAATGCATTCATTTTTAATGGTCTCCAAGGTGTCTCCCTGTAGTCACAGTGATTGGAAAGCAAATGGCAGAAATCACTTACAAAAAAAAAGCAGCAAAAAAAAACTGCTTTATATCAAATACTTTGCAATACATAAACAATGTCAAATCATAATAAAACAACTGCAAACAGACAAACGCTGCAAAACCAGCCTTCAAGGAAAATGCTCCAGACCGAATAGGAGTGCTCGTTGAAAAAGTGCTTTATTGACCCAAGCGGGTAAAGGAGATGAGGAAGTGAATTTATTGTTGGATAAGAATGTTGCATAGTTTGATGACAGAGAGTAATGTTAACTTTTCTACTACTAGGAGATTAAAAGTGAGTCCAACCTGGACTCAGACACTAGGGACGACAGAGCTGAGTGGGGGATCTGTTGGAGGCATCCCTGAGATGCCTGGAGCAAGGGCTATCTGCAGGGCAAACTGAGTTCCATTGCTTATCCACCCCCCCCTGTACTCAACATCAGGCATTGGGGCTTTTGACCGCCGGGAGGTTGGAGTTAAAAGGCCCCCAGGCGATTGCTACTCTATACAACCCTGTAGAAATATCTTGCATATTTTACCCAGAAAGAACATCACATGATAGCAAGCAAGGTCACAAACAAGGTATGCGCTTTATGCTCTGACAGTTCCAAAAGAAGCACACTAACCACCATCATAGTAGGTTTAAATTATTTTATAGCTTTAAAGATTGTATACAAAATGCAATTACACAGTGTAGCATAAGGTCAGGGATAGACTTGTAATCCAAAAAGGAAGTCAAATGAGAGGAAGATTAAGTGCAGCTACAGCTGCAGTATTTTTTGAAATTGTAAAACATTGTCAGAATTTTCACATTTGGAAAGAAATCCTTCGGGTCTTGATTGATGTTTTTGTTATTGAACCGTGATGGTCGCCATCTGATACCACAGTGGTATGACCACGATATAATCACGTGGATTTAGCTCCTCCCTTGTCTGACCTCACTAGGGCACCAGGTTGCTTCTCCAAACATGTTGACCATAATCACACTGGGAATATGGTTGCCATGTGACAAAATAAATGCTGGAGATGTCATTCATTTGAAAAATTGAAATAATCCTATGCAACCTGGGCTCAAGTTATCCGAGATCCAGATTCATTGTAGCAGTTGAATGAAATAATGACGTTTTTTGACATATACATATTTTTTAAGGCCATTTCCAATCACTAAAGTCCCACTTTGCTGTTTTGTGAATTCCTACAGGTCTCAGCAACACGAGACCATGCTGACCTACAGGAAACCCCTCAGTCAGAATGAGATCGTCTTTCACACAAACACACATACATGTACAAAAACGCATATACAGTAAATGTGCGGCCCACTGAGGCCCCTGACCCCCTGACCTTCATCTTGATGCTTTTGAACGCGGCACACGTGATCACTGGTGTTACTTTTTGCTACAGTGACAAAAAGCTGATGAGCTGTAAGTGTGCATCAAAGTGTTTATGGGTTGGAGGGTGCAGATATTCAACCTGTTAAAATCTCTTCTCCCTGCTGTTGTTAAGGCATATAGAAGAGACGCAAAAGTAGAACAAATACCAAAAATGACTGATTGTAAAAAGATAATTTAAAGCTACTGTATGTTTCATGTAATAGGCAGCAGGTAAAATTTCTTCTTCTTTTGTCCTTATTCTGGTCCAAGGAGACCAACGTGACAGAAGCAGACACAGAGACCTTACCCAGCCTCCCTGATGGAAAGACACCGGCACTGGTTCCCAGCATAAAGGTGCGTACTCAGCTTTCCTGCAGTCACGCCTGTATGTGTGCGTCATTGATTGTGTGTTTACTCCCCTGTTCTGAAAATCTTTGTTCAAGTCCGTCTGCTGTGAAATGCTGTTTATGAAATTCTCAGGTCCGACTTGCATGAACCCTTCAAATTCCCTTACATAGTCCATTTTAACCCCAACCGTGTGACCTGTGTGACGTGATTAAACAACTTGGGCATGTTTTGGAAAAGCTGTTTTCAAACACTAAAGCCATTTCTGCTTACGTCTGTGTCGTTTTCTGTAAGCTTTAGAGATATTATCAGTGTCAGCTGACCTGTGCATTCTGTCTGCAATGGTAATCAGGTCGCTCAGTGTGAATAAATGATGACCTTTTAAATAATACACAACTGACATATCTGATAAGTTATTTTGAACAGCACTGTTCATTTTTCTGCAGACCGAAAATATTTCAAGCATTCACTGACCCAGGATTGCTAAATATGGTACCAGCTTTATCATTCAATATTTTAATCTCTTCATTTTCATCTTCTCTCCTTACATTTTTCCTCAAGGATGAACCAAATACCCCACCAGAAAATGCAGAACTTCTGAGAAAATCCACTACAACTGCAAACCTGAGGCCGAGGAAAAAGAAGGTAAAAGAAGAAAATAACCATCATCATCAGAGAGATATTTTTTCTAGTTTAAATCCTGCCTTTGAATAAATAAGGACTTTCTGCTCTCTTATCTGCCATACTGCCTTGGTGCTGATTAGCCTGAGGTCATCTCTCAGACTGCCTCTGATGCTTGTGGCCTCGCAGCTTTGTCACATGATGTGATTTGATAAAGGCAATCTGCTGCAGGAAACAACAGCACACTTATTTGCAATAGGAAACAAACACAGGCTATTGTATGCACCTCTAACTGTGCTCTGTTATTTTACAGATGAACTCTGCAGCCACAGAAGCTGCATTTGGTCATGAATATGACAACAGTAAAAGAGGTTGACATTTAAGTTTGTGTTCATGAGGTAGAAATTGAGATAAAAAAGGGGGGACTTAATTCAATGAGTTTTATTATAAACACAATTTCAAGTAGTTCAATAAGCTGAATCAGGATAAATACATGGACTGACTGAAATGATCTCTCTCTGTTGTCTCAAAATCAATTTTCAACAAAAATCTTATGCCAGCATTGTGGTGAACATATCAAGACTTGTGACATTGAAGAGATAACGGAAACGCTGACTTCCAGCAAGATAAGCTCAACAGAGTAAAAACCTGCTGATGAAGAATGTTTTCCTACCTCAGAAAACACTGGGGGAAAAAGTCTGCTTCCTCAAAAGCTGGTGTGCAACCAAAGCTTAAGACTGTTTTTAAAATTCCTTCAGTGAGTTAAATCTTCAATCTAAGAGGTTAGATCCTGAAGCCCCACTATGTGCACAGGAAGCTAAAGACACTTCAAATAAAAGTTGTGAATTGCCTTTGGGGTTCATATTGGAAGCACTTTTTGAAACTGAAACAACTGAGGTAGACGATATATTCATTGATAGTGATAACATATACTGTATTGATATTCAATAAACATTTCATTATTGCAGTAACAAGGATGTTGGATTCACAAAAACACACAATGTTGTTAGAGTACTTACAAGGTGCTACAGAATCACCACTGAAAAATCAACATGCAGTACTTATAGGTGGTGCAACGCATTGCTTAAACAAACAAAGCTAAACAAAAGGACCAACTTTTTACAGTTAATTAAAGAGTAATTGTCAGATTAAGTCAGACTAGAATTAGAGATTAGCAACATCCTAAAAAAGCAGTAACCTGTATAGCAGATTTAATGCAAGACTAAAACAGATAATCTTTCAGCGAGGACATTTCTGTAAATAGATAAAGGATAAATGACAATATGTGCTTGTAAAATATATGACAAAATGACAGTTATAATACTCTCAGCACAGCAGCAATGGTAATATAACATTACCAGTTCTTAATGCTGTTAACATTTTAAGGATGTCTTTGAACGCTAGACCCGTCAACTTCATTATTAAACTTTTAATTACTACAGCTAAAGTTGAGAACAGCTTACTCCTAGTCATTCCTCACTTCCTGTCAAAACAAAAATATGTTTTACTCAAGAGGCTTGCTCAGATTTTTTTAAGTGAAGAAAGTTAAGAAATATCAAACTTTTATAGCTGCATTTCCCAAACAGTCCTGCAGAAATCTTGTCATAAAAACTATTTCCCTTATCATGACCAATACACAGTTGGACTTCATGCCTGCTACTAAGATACTACTCATAGTTAAAATGTTAATTTCAGATAGCTTGTTACCAACACATCTATACCAGAGTAAGGCTATCTGTTAGGCACCGTTAGGCAAAGGCTTTATATGTCCATAAAGTCTAGAGAATTTATGAGCCCCAGGCCAGGTCTAGTTTGAGAGAGTAGCCCACAACAAACACACCCACACACACACTCCAATTATAAAGTATTAAACCCATGTAGGGTAGCTGTTAGATTTATGATGCCGTCATTAAAAATCATGAATGTGTGATCAAAGGGGAACTTTGTTGAACATGCACATGCTTCTGGCACTCTAAAGAGTAAACATATCTGAGGCAGAGTATTACTATTTGTTTTTGAATCATCACTGTATCACAAGAACCCCTTCTGTTGCTAAGGTCGGACCAATGAAATGTTTAAATGTGGAAAATGCAATCTTTTTATATAATTTCAAACACCTGGTCAAAGTCGTCATTTGAGCAAGAAAAGGTATGGATCATATTGCAAAGGTACTTCAACAGTCTAAACCGTTAAGATATGAGCTGGCACCCGTCAATGAAAAGAGAAAAGTTAACAAAGGCCTGCTATAAAAGAGTTACATTTGAAGTTCTTAGTATTTTGTTTTTTTGCAGTCATTTGTTATTTAAGTTAATCCATGATTTACAAAGCAGGTCATATCCTCATTTTGGTCTGTCAGGCTTCTTTGCTGTGGCCTATTTAGCTCCTACTTGTTGTTCTGTTAGAGCTTTTTCTTATGCATTGGCAGAAACTGAGGAATGGAGAGCACATGGAGAGTCAGTGGTCAGTGGCATCCTGCAGTTGGGTTTTTAGCCATGTCTGTTTGTTTACATTACATTCTTGTATTTTGTGGGGGATTTTCCATCATTGATTGCTTGAAAGTTCTTAATGATTTTTTTCTTTAAAAGCACAGTAACAAAACCGAATAAAACAAACATAATCTGAACAAAATTCTAACCTGAAAAATCTGTTTGTAGAACATGTTGAACATCCTTTTTTTTATCATCCCCTTTTCCTTTCTCTGTGGTTCTCTGTGAATGAGCTTCATCAATTACAAAGCCTGAGGGGCCAAATCCATCCTGGGTCTAGCTAAAGTTGATTGTGGCTCATTATGTTCCCAAAGACTCACCCGTTTCATGCAACCATGACTAAATGGAAGCAGCATTCATCGATTCTTTTAAACAACCCATTAACTGAAACCCCAAATGGCAATGTTCTGCTGCTAATTGGTTAAAAGGAAGCATTTTAATTAAACCCAGCCACTTTTAGCATCAGTTGTTTCTGACCATTATACAGAAGCTGTCAGCGTTAGGCCAATTATATACTCTGTTTACTACAGACAGACATCTTTTAGGCTTCGGTTTAAATGAGCAGCAAGCAAGTATACAAGGCCTCTTAATATGATGAGAGAAAGCTCTCTGTCACATTCTTTAACAGTCCTTTCAGGCGTCGTAGGTTAAAGCTACATTAAAATGCTGAGGAATACTGCTAAAAAAGGAGCTGTAATCAGGTTAAGGTTCTTCCTCTGTACTACAGTTGGCTGCTCACGCTGTTTGTACCCACTCAGGGTCAGCACGGTAAGACAAACATCAGTTTAACCCTCTTTTGTGGCTCTTTTATTGCTCTGTGCTTTACCTCAGCAGATCTTTGAATGCATGTATTCGGTAACCCTCTCCGCTGAGGGTGAGCGAGCTTGATCGTGCAAAAATGGTATCAGTTGTGTATCATTTACCTCTCGTGCTGTCTCATGTTTCCTGTCACGAGATTCACCTGCTGCTGGCTTCTCTATCTCTCTCTCTTTCTGTAAAACAGGTGAGGAAAGGGGAGAGTGACAGCATGGCTCTTGGCACCTCTCAGCCCTGCCGCTCTGCTGGGTTACCTCATGCAAGGACCCAGCTCGTACCAATAGTCTTGCCCCTGACCTCAGACCGGAGGACCCCCAGTCCAGAACTGATAGAGACAGTACCCCTTCAGCTAGCTTGCAAAGACAACATAGACACTCCGTGGTGGCACCTGGGCCACCTCAGCGTCAACCCCTCAAGCAGCACGGAGACACTAGGCCGGTGAGTGTTTCCTGTCTAAAAAGAAAGCACCAAATTGGATAGAATTTCTAGTACAAGACAATATTTCTCATTAAATATTTGTTTTGGTGGAACAGATTTTCAAAATGTTAAAATTTGACATTATTGGAAATCAGATAAAATATGGATAAAAGTTATTGATAAATGTTTCATTAATCATGGATGTCACATGTGCACTTTATGCTTTCAAGTCTGTTTTTTTCTCAAAATAATGAACCTAAGTCTATCAATGTACAAGAAGAAAAACATCCCTATATTAACTTTCCCTATGATATGTAGTTTGTTAATCCTGCAGTTTTGCTATTTCTGATATCTATAAACATTAAGCTTGATGACCACCTCAAGAAAAATCCTGAGCTCATATAACACAAATCAAATTTCAGTACTGCATAGGGCTGCAGGAACAAAATTTGAATATTAAACATAATAACAATATTCGCATGCTTAACTGCCATTCGAATATGTCATTTTCTTAAATAATTGGTTAAATTGTTTTGGATAATCAATGAAGTGAATCAATTAACGTAAGGATGTTAAATGTTCCTTATACAGTTTTACAAAAGTAGTCAGCCTAGGTGTATTTTAATAAGAACCAATATGCCCTATCTTGAATTAGGCCACTACCCCTCTAACAACAGCCCACGAGCGCTATATGTCGTTATATAGCTGTCCACACTGCATCCGTTAAGTATTTCATCCTTTGCTCTGTGAATTTCAGTTTCCCCTTGCAAACAGTGTGACATTTAGTGCTTTTGTATTAAAGGTGGACACGAGGATGTGTGTTGTTTTGTCCCGCGAGTGACAGAGAGGGAAACAGAAACGCAGTGTCATGGGTGAATAGTAGCCTACTTAATTTTAGCATTAACAAATTGGAATATAATTTGAAAATTTAAAATGATAAAGCATGCAAATTCAAATGGTATTATAGAGGAATATCTGCAGCTCTAGTGCTGAATATTTAACTTTGAAGTGTTCAAATGTTTCCATTTTTTTGATAGGTAGAATTCTACCAGTGCTAAATAGGTTATACATATTGTTTGCATAGGTGATGTGCTGTCGGTAGACGGTGAAGAATATAGAGTGTCTGACAGCATTCAAGGATCTAAAGCCCAACTCTGTGTCAATGTGCCCCTGGCATGCAAACAAAACTATTATAAGAAGTTGAAACTGGAACCACTTGGTGTCCAGTGTCCTCAGTCCTGGAATAGCAGATCTACAGCTGTGTCTGTTGTTGGGGCTTTTGCTGCTTTGCTAGAGATATCAGACAGGTTTCATTCACGCATTCACAGCTGCTCTGTATGACTATACAATCTCACTACAAGAAGTTAAAAACACACATTTCAAATCTAGTTATTACGGTGTATTTTTCCATTTAAGGGATTTTCTTCCTTATATTTTAAATATAAGGATCAATTTGATATACATTTTTATTATACAAAAGTAGGTATTTTAAAATGTATTTCATTCTATATCTTTCAGAAAAATGTACCTCAGTTTATCAAGTTCTTCATGCTTGCTTTAATCCCCAAAGTGATGAACAGTAAAATCAACCAGGTTAAGCATTGCCTTCTCAATAGAACAGATATTCCTGTCTACATGAAGATACAAATATTATACTTCCAAGGTGGCAAAAGCTTTCCTCACCATATCAGAGTATCAGTAAATCTCCTGTCGGGTATCCCTCTCACATCCTGAAATGTCCCTTTCAGTAGGCATTAGGTGACTGATGTACGGACAGTGTGAAAGGAGACCCCAGTAAAGTGCGTCAGCAATAGGAACTCGTTGGTATTTACTAATAAACACCTGCAGTTTGCAAAAAGAAAAAAGTTAACTGTCTTCAATGCAAGAGGACTTTTTATACTAGCTAGTAATGTTGACAAAGGTTTTAAACTTAAGTTCCAAGTATTTGTGTGATACAGGAAGCTTGAGTCTATATTTAAAGTTGTTTCGTAGCTGTGGTTTTGACTCTAGACCCACAGCAAATATATGATAATTTTCCATTTGTGGATCCATCTGTGTTTTCATATCTGTAGCTGCTATTATGCCTGCTCGTCAGCTTGCTGTCACTTTCAATAGATATGTGTCATACAAGTCTGTGTCAGCAGCTCAGTGCAGCACATGCAGCAGCACAGCCATATACTGTACAACTGAATTAAACAAATACAGAATCATAAAAAAAAAGAAATTACTTTGGGGAGCATTTTATATTATTACTTTTATTATAAGATAAATATTACATTTTATAGAAACTCTATTAAATATTATGTTGTAGTGTGTGATATATGAGATTGAGTATTTAAGACTTGTGTCTTCACCTTGTCGGTGATTAAGAAGCAACTTAGGGAATTTATCTGATGACATTTGGCACATCCACTCTTCATTTTAGAAACTTCCCCCTGTCCAAAGTCATTCCTCACTCCGCTAACTTGCACCTACTTTTGGACCCATTCAAAATCTAACCATCATCCTCAGTGTTTTCTACTTGTGGCTCTAAATAAATGTCCTTTATCAAGCAGAATTATCCAGTTATTAAGTATACTTCACTGCTCTCACCTGGATCTGAAATATGACACCAGCCTCACTCCCCTCACAGGCCACATGGGCCAACATAGCATTGTCATGTGAACTTAGTCTGCTCTCAGCATTGCGTTGTTGCTTGTAGGGGATGCACACTGGCTTTTGTGTGTAGTTGCCATGGTTCACTGAATCTTGTGATGTAACCATTGGATTTCTTAGAAGCTCATTGAAAATTGGTGGAAGTGAGGAACTTTGCAGTGTGGTGTGAGTGCGGGATCCCTGTGGGTATATCGGTATTGTTGGCCGTCTGTCAGGAAGTCTCATCCATCAGCTTGACAGCCTGACTACACATATTTACAGCAAAAACGTTCTGACTGGATTTAACTGGTTTTCATGCATTTTTATGTCAGTGTCTATTTACCAAACCTCATATAGGATGGAGACCCTGAAAATAAATCAGAATTTAAGCTTTTAAAGACTCTGTAAACCAGCTTTCCAGATTTGCCATTTTCAAATTAATTTGCTATCATCTAATGACGATTTAGCTTTGAGATTATGACAATGGTTGAGATCCAGGTATTATGTGTAGCTGTTGATTGGCTATATAAAGGCAAATGTGAAATATTAACTGAAGACTTCTTCATTAGTCTCATGCTTGAGACTCTCCACCAATAAGGAGCGCAGATGCCTCTTGGATAAGTGGCCAAATGTCTCAAAGATCTTGCTTCAGACTTTGAGTTAGAAAGTTCTTATGGTCACTTCATACTTTATTTCAGAGCCATAGGTCATATCATATGCAACCATTTTGATAAGTTTTAGCTGACAAGTTAAAACTTTATTTTTATTTTGTCTTCATGTGAAGAGATTTTTGATTACATTTTTTTTTGACATACTGGTGACATAAAATACTTTTAAAAAATTAACTTGCAGAGGTTACTAGTTATGATTAAGTGAACTGAATTGGTGTATGTGAAACCCGAAGTGAACCGAATTAATGTTTTACATTTTTTTACAGCTCTATTCATGCCTTAGTTTATAACTGAAGTATTACAGCTCTCTCTTTACTTCATCACCATATTCTCTGATGAATTGATCATACACCAAGCATCTCTAAGCCGAGCTTGTCCAACAAAGACTTGAGGTCTCGACCACCTCACAGTTTGTTAACTGAGGTATTCTAAGAATGTCTAGCAGTCATCTTAAAGCCGATGGTTTAAGAGGTTTCTAACTGAATTTGAGATTAAACAAAAGATTTAATGATTCATTGTTGGGCTTTCTGTGCCTTCATTTGAGAGATAGGACAGTGGATAGAGTTGAAAATCAGGGAGACAGAGAGTAGGGAATGACATGCGGGAAAGGAGCCACAGGTTGGATTTGAACCTGGTCCGCCCGCTTGGAAGACTACAGCTTCCATACATGGGGCGCGCGCACCAACCACTGCGCCACCAGCACCCCGACTAAACCAAAGATGTGAGAAACTATTAAACATAGGTCTCAGATCCTCCTCAACTATTAAATAATCAAACCCAAACTTCCACTCTGAAGCAGTTTTCAAGACTTTGTTCCCGCCCTTTTATCCAGAATATATAAACTAGTTTTATATAAAGATTTAAAGATTTAGTGCAATATTTAGTTAGAATTGAGAAAGTGTTGTTGCATGTCAGAGAGAGATTTTGGAAAACGCAAGAGGGGCAAAGGGACAAGAGGGACTCACCAAAAATGTCTGGACCCAAAATTGAGGTATTGCCAAGCGTATGCTAAGTCAGACTTCTTTTGTTCTTGTATTTTCAAAACTTTTGAAAAGTGGAGCATGTCTGTGTTGACCAACTTGTCATTGGTAGATTTCCGTTCGTCCCAGAGGGATCAGGAATTTTCTGAGCACCCCTACAAAGCTTCTCCTTATCCCCTCAGTAAGGTAGTGGGTAAGCAGGATTTCCGCTTTCTCAATTCAAAGCAGTAGTGACGGCACACATTATTTTAATACGCTTGCCAGACTGTGTAACACCAGTTAAGAAGTTTGGGGGGAAAAACATTCAGCCTTGAGTCTCTAAAAGAATTTGGAAGTGTTTGTGGTAATTACACCTGCGCCTTGAAAAACGAAGAAGGAAAACATTCACTTCATGTCCAACTTTGACCTATTTGGATTCCTGCTTGACTTGAAACCTAAACCTTTTGTTATGAACTTGTTGATGTGCTGTCCAAAGTCGTTTGTCTTCTCCTCTACAGTCCTGCCCCTTACTATAAGCCCCATGGCTGCATGTCACGTACCAAAGCACACCTGAGACCCAAACATTCACATAATGTTTTGCTCAACAACTCCTTTTTCCTGGTTTTGTAATGACGTCATATCACAGACCAAAACATATCTGAGAACCATGAATTCACACAATGTTCTTTTTTTCTAGTTTTGTAACAACTGAGACCGCTTTACAGCCTCGGATCAGACCGTGTTTATCAGGCTATGTTTTCTACTGCTGTTATTGAAAATAGGGAAACTTTGGTAACAGTAAAAACGCAATCAAATTTAAATTTGATTTCATATTTTCATAATTTGTAGTGATAATTTAGAAGATTTAATAAAGAAGCTATTTATTAAGTTTTTCTTTAAATAATCTGCTGATTATTTACTTGACATTCATTTTTATTGTGTTCTATAAAATGTGTGAAAGCTATCACACATCCCATCATGATTTCTGAAAACTTAACTTGTTTTGTCCGCCCCACATTATATAAAGAAACAAAGATATCCATTCTACAGTTTTTTTTAAATTAGAAAAAGTAAATTAAATGATCAAAATAGTAGCCGACTATTTTTCCCCGAATGGTTTGTTGGATCCATCTCCGAATCCGTCTGAACCAGTTAGTCAAACTGTTCTGAAAAACAAACGTAAACCTTGTCATTCACTATGTGATAAACATTCAACTGAGCAGGTGGAATGCTCTACCTGGTTGTCAACATTTTTTAACTTGAACCTTCTGTCCAAATCTGTTGCATAATTCTAAGATGAGAACACCTGTAGACTAGAGTGATTTCGGTTGTCTCTGCTTGTGACAACAGATGGGTCCAAAGAGGGGCTTAAGGGGAGAAAGGTCCAAATATTTTAACTAGACATTTGTAACATAGATATTGAAAAATAATATTTCACAAATATTTCCTACACATACCTAACAAAGCTCCACACATCATTCAGTATGTGTGTGTGTGTGCCTGCGTGTGTACTGGCTGAACTGCAACGTGTGCTGTGTGAATTGAAAGAACAAAATGTGCACTTACTTTTAGGAACTATATCTTCAGTGTTTGGCCTGGACACAGCGCTCTGTAACAGAGTTTGGCAAAGTTTACAGCAACAGACTACAGCAGCTGTTACCTGCATGAGAGCAGACAGAGTGAGAGCGAACATAGAAAAGACGATGCAGCTCTTTTTCTGTGTTTAGTCAAGTGGGGACTCTGTATACTGTGAATCATTGTGTGGTGAGGACCCACAGTGCTCCCACAGGCGTGGGGCTTTATTATAATGGAAATAATAGATATTTTAATTTCTGAATGGATATTTACTAAGCCCTACTCTAAAAACACTTGTATCTCTTCTAATATAACATATAATATAGATTCTTGCAAAAACTAAATCTAAAATCTATGGATTTGACCAAACAATATAAATCTATTCAGTTTTTGGTTTAAATGTAAATTTGGCATTTTCATTACATACATTGGAAATTAAAGTCAGTATCCAGTAAACTTTGATTTAACACTAAGCTATTTTTTAGAAGGTCCACCAGTTGAGGATTTGGCTGCAGTGATTTTCTGCCTGCTTTGACCTAAGAGAAAATAGATTAGATTAAAATAGAAGTTTTTCAGCACTGCTAGGCAAGGTTGTGTGATTATGAAATTTTCAGCAAGTTAAGTGCCAGGATATGAAAATGTTAAGCAACCACAACATTCAGTGCCAACCCTGAGTTCCTCTTAACGTTGCATAATATCATCATGAGCTTTTGGCGTACATCCAGTGGCAGCAGCCAGTCTATATTCTAGAGCAGCACACATTTCTGTCCCGGTTCATAATAATTACCAGAGACAAGTCCCACAAAGGCAGTCATCTGTAGCTCTGCATGGCTATTATTCAGCAGACAAAAGCCTGCAGCCTTATGCTCCTATTTTCACCCCCCAGTGACATGTAGTGATGTGTGTGTGTGTGTGTGTGTGTGTGTGTGTGTGTGTGTGTGAGGCGGGGGCTATGCATTTATGTCATAACACCTCATAACCACATGCTTCAAGTTCATTAATAACAGGTGTTTGTTTTTATATTTCAGGTCCCAAGAAGAAGATAGACCAATATCACCTTTCTACATCAGGTAGGCCTCTTTTCTTTTGAGGAAGCTTTCAGTGCTGAGTGAGTGTGTTGTTTTGGACTGGATGTGTGGGGGAAGTGACTGCTTGCTCCCTTAGTGCATTATTAATGGGAACAATGAAACCACCAGTTAGAGGGAAAGCAGGACAGCATGCACATGCAACAGTTTGCTCACCAATGTTTGGGAATTGTGGCAGAGGCATAGACACACCACTTCAGCAAAATAATGTGTCTTGATAAAGACTCTGTGTTTCCCAGGGATGTTGTGGTTACATTTATGAACAGTGTAACAGTTGCTGTGGCAACATATATGTTCCGTTAATGGCATGGATGTCCCACTGGTTGTAACATAAAACAAATCTACAATTACAGGACACTTCTCAGGAAAACACTCACAAGAACTCAGATAGTTTTACACACAAAATACACCAAATTGTTACATGAGAAATAGCAGGCCCGTATACAATAAGTATATTGTATGGTTAAAAATGCAGGATGAGCTAGAAGCTGGGATTTGGAGTCAGCATGTTTATACTGAGGTGTTGTCTGCTGACACGAGAGCTAATATGGCTGCAGAGCGGCTGTTTTTTTTTATTCAAGCATGTTCATTGCTTTTCCCCAAGAAGACGTGAAAAGAGCCACACAGTTTAAGGCCCTAAGACCTGTAGGATGTACTTCTGGATTACTTTCGATGCATTTTCTCCATGTAAAACATTTCTAACTAAAACATTGAAACGTCTTTAACTTTTTGTACAGTCTGAATTAAACTTGCAGTGAAAACATACATCCTTTAAATTCCTTTATACAGAAAATAACACTTCTGTAGCCTTTGCAGTTTTATAACAAAAAAAGAACAGAAACATGTTTTTATCAACAATGACTAAGACATCTTGTCTCTTATAATTGAATAAAAAAAACAACCTTTTTATTCCATGACAGACGGTCACAGATCAAAGGAGTGGTGCATTAATCCAAGTCCTTGCCACGTGGTCAATAGAGTCAGCTATGTACAGAATGTGTAGAGTTTAATACATAACTATAACCTATTTTACTCGGGGATGGGCTGTGTAATCTCTTTGTATTTATTACATAATCTCAGCACTGAGCCCACTTGTTTAGTAAACTGAAGAGAACATTTGCAAAACTACACCACTATTTGCAGATCAAGAGTCCCATTTAAAACATGTATGTGTCTTAAATTAATTATAAAGCATGTATATGCCCCAAGGTTTGACAGAGAATAGTGAGTGTGGATAACCGAAAGTCAAAAGGTGAGGAACACCTGTACAACAAATAATGCGGTTTGGCTAAAAAGGTGGACCATCCAATTTACTGCCATTGTCACCATTGTTGACAGCATGGCTGTAATATAATTAACCATATAATTGATGCTGCATTTGACACTATTATATATTGAAACATGTATTAACTAATTTATTGGAGTAAAACAAAAAACAGATGAACTGAGTAAATGATAAAGCAGTTATAAATGGTAGCACTAGTTAATCTCACTCTGAGATGATGGTTAACTTATCCAATTCCTTTAACTTACCCTACTCACACTCTGCACTGATGACTAACTCCATGGCCTACTTGTACTTTGTCACATACGCACACTTACAATATAGATTTTCCCTATCTCTGTTGATGTTGTTACGCCTCACCTTAGGGTGGCCTTATGGTGCTACGACTATCCACAATTTAAAAAAAAACCATAAGACACCTTAACAAAGTCAACACAATGGGATTTTAACAAGACATAAATAACTACATGATTAAACATAGATCAACTCATAAAGTTATTTAACAAAACACAACAACACACAATCCCTGACTGAGAAGCAACAGGCACCAGTCCCCACTCCAAAAGCCTCCCGGCCTCCTGAGCTCAGCACTGGGCTGAGGCCAGGTGAATCTCGTTGAGCAATCAGTAGCCTCACCTGGACAGAGATGGAGAAAAACATACAGACATAACAATGTCTACTTGTATACTTAGGCTTTCATGCTGCCACATGGGAGCTTAATCTCAGCCCAGTCAAAAAGGATAATAAATCGACATATTTTCTTCTGTGTGAGTCGACCACAGACTCTAAAGGTCCTGGCTAATATCTGAGAGTGGTGTAACACTGGATTACCTGAATGGACGCCCCAGGGTACACAATGTGGGGAATTTAACTGGTATAAGCCTAAGCCGTGGAAGCTTTGGAGTTGTTTCCTCCTTGATTATTATACTTTTCAGAGCACTTAAAACACCCAAACAGAACCTTAATACAGAAATATTTTTTTTGTCTTGCAATTTTCTTAAAGAAATAAAAACAATATATATGTTAGAAAACAATAACATCGCTTATACACACATATCACAAGGCCAAGATCTCTCCCACTGTCTGACAGAGCAGAGCAATGGATTCTATAAATCTGCGCGGCCATTCAGATCAACATCCAGCGGATTTTCTTGGCACTGACACAGATAGGAGAGAAAATGCCTTAACCATCCAACCATTTGTTTATTTTTCAATACTGCTCTCAGTTCATTCTCCAATTTGGCATTGACACACACTGCCTTGTCGCCAACATAGCCAAGGCAAAGTAACTGGAATAGATCTGTACTCATTTTTTCAAGACTTTTCTTTCTCCTTTAGGGGGTAAAGTTCTCGCAGTTATCAAGTTAAACAAACATCATTATGAAAGATTATGTCGCTGTAAATAACTGTAAAGATTTATATTTCTAGACTTTATAACATGTCTTTACAACTGACAGATGACATCACACAATCATTGTGAGACAAGATTACCAGCAGATCACTTCCTGTTTGACCTTGAGACTCATGTTGGCATATGATTTTACATTTTTTAGAATATGATTATTTAAGAAAGTATTGTAAGCTTAGCTCCCTTATAGTGTTCTGATGGTGGTGTTCTCAATATGTGTCTGATGCAAGGTTTCAATCCTTTTTGCGTTATGGTCTCTTTTAAGCCTGTCTCATACCTGAAGAGGTGAAAAGTATTTTTTCCAGCCAGTGATATTATATCCTCTGGCAGTTTACCGTACAGTCACACTTTGTCCACACTGTGCCAGGCCGAAGTTTATTTGGGATGAGGATTGCAGCAACTCAATATTTAATTTCTTATTTCAGTCAGGCACGCTCAGCTGTTTACTTCATTATCAGCCTAAATGCGGCACATGTGGAAATATAAAAGTGCTGATTTCATATAACGTGCCAGCAAAGACGGTAGATTTTTCCTGACTCACAGGAAATCATTAAATGAAAGCCATTCCAGTACACCCTATAAGGAAATAACTAGAGGTAAAGAAT
Source organism: Labrus bergylta (assembly GCF_963930695.1). Taxonomy (NCBI): domain Eukaryota; kingdom Metazoa; phylum Chordata; class Actinopteri; order Labriformes; family Labridae; genus Labrus; species Labrus bergylta. The sequence continues at coordinate 24,171,832 of NC_089195.1, forward strand.
CACAGATAAACATAGCTTTGTTTTCATTGGTCAAATGCAAAGGTAGTGAGCCACCATCATGAATCATCACAGTATCAGTGCTAAAATGATACCATAGATCACGTTACGCTGGATTGGGTAGGCTATTCACATTTTTCCAGGGATCATAGCCACCTTACCCTGGCAAAGTTATATAGTCCAACCTCTCATCACCTTTATATCAAATCCATCAGCAGCACATATGACATCCTAGACAGTTGAGAACACAGAAACGTCTGTCATATTTCAGGCTTTAGTGTGTCCTCTGTACTTGATGAATCACACCTTTGACTTCTGCAGGCATTTAGGTCAAAGCACAAGTAAACATTAGTAAGCCATTAAACTGCTTCCTGATGTTTTAACCTGTTGCATTAAGAGCCAAGTCTATTATTAGGTAGAGCGTGGGTCATATTTTTCCTGCCTTGCCCAGAAATGATCCACTAGTTTATTATTTATCCCCTTTGCTGACATCACTGTCACTTCTCTGTCTGTATGTACTGTTTGTCTAAATACATGAAAGTAAAGTACCTTTCATATAATAATAAACATTTGTTTTGGTGATTCCATTCACAAGCTGACAATAAAAATCATAAAGTATTTACAACCTCATCTTTATGTCCTGCACGTGATAATTATCATCTTGTTATCACACAGTAGGACGTGCTACCTTTTCATCTGATATAAATAAAGGAGAGTAAGCAAAATAATAAAAAAAAGGAGTCAAGTATTCAAATCTAATTTAGGTTAAAACCTACAAATACGGCACTGACAAGAAATAATCTCAAAATTAAATGTGTACTGTTAAATGTTACTTATATTTATATTACTCTATCATCAAATCAACTTACTGATCTGATATCAAATAACCATATCAATTTACGTTGTTTTACTGAACTGGACTGAAACCTGAAAACTGACCTTTGAATCGAAATGTAGACCTCAGCAACGATCAAATAATAATCCTAAGTGACTTTAATATTCACGTGGATGTTGATAATGATAGCCTGGACTCAATCAGCTTGACCCAGGGTGTAAATAAACTACTCATAGCTTTAATTACACCCTGGACCTTGTTCTAACACATAACCTTGAAGCTGAAAACTTAATAGTCTCTCCAGAAAATTCTTTCCTTTATCAGATAATTTTTTGATAACAATTAACTTCCTCCTACCAGACTTAACAAAAACATGCTCTTTTGAAGTTTGACTGATAGTGTTGTAGCTAAGTTTAAGGGAGTAATTCCTGCTGCTTTTAATTCAGCATCACGTTTCAACACAAATCAAAAGTTTTTTTATTAACATGAGTCACGCTCAGCTGGATCATTGTGTTGATAGTGCTGTAGATTCACTGAGAGGTACTCTTGATTCAGTTGCCTCCATGACGACTTATTCCTTTAGCCCTCAGCAGTAATGATTTCATGAGCTTTTTTAATGATAAAATCCTAAAAATGAGAGACAATTAGGAACCTCCTGTCCTTAATTGATATGGACTCATCGTCAAACTTTGTGACGTCCGAAACAGCTCTTATAACTGATATTTACTTCGACTGTTTCCCTTCTACTGAGCTTTCCATACTGAATTCAATTATTTCTTGGTCTAAATCAGTCGTTTAAACAAAATCCAGTTGCTTGAGGATGTCGTTCCCTTGGTAAGCACCTCTAAACTTGATTGATCAATATATACTTATTGGCAGGCTATAAACCTCAGTCATTTAAATTAGCAATAATCAAACCTTTCCTTAGTTCCACAAGGTTCTGTGCTTGGACCAATTCTTTATACCTTTATATATGCTTCCGGTAGGTAATATTATGAGGAAACCATCCATATATTTTCATTGCTATGCAGATTATACTTAATTATACATATTAATGAAGCCAGATGACATCAACCAGTTATATAAACTAAAAGTATGCCTTAAAGACATTAGCACTTGGCTGACCAGCCATTTTCTACTTAACTCAGACAGTACTGAAGTTTTTGTGCTTGGCACTAAGCACCTCAGAGAGACTTTCTAATTATATACGTGTCCTAGATAGCATCAGGCTGGCATCCAACAATACTTTTAGGAATCTGGGAGTTCTGTTTGATCGGCAAATGTCCTTCAACTTTAACATAAAACGCATTTCAAGGAGAGCCTATTTTCACAACACACCTAGTTTATGCATTTGTTACCTCTAGATTGCATATAGTTCTCTTTTATCAGGCTGCCCTAGTAAGTTTAGAAAGACCCTCTCTTTGGCTGGTTCAAAATGCTGCAGCTCATGTTCTGATCAGAACTAGGAAAAGTGATCACATTTCATGACCTTGACAGAAACCAACTTTACCAGAATTCAAATGTTTCAATAATTATTTTTCAAATTAAGGTCCAAGTTCAACATTTATTAAAAAAATTAGCACCAATAATTAACGATAAACAGATTAGCGGATGTGTGCCGAGCTCTGATTAGACTGATCAGTCTTCTATCGTTCTTAGTTGTTACTTTTACCATTAATTCTGGTATTGTAGCCATAAATCTATTTTAATCATTGTTGTTACAGTTACTTTCTTGTCTCTATCCAGTTATTTCTTTCTGCATCTCCATCTATCCTACTTTGCAAGCCCAACACAGTTACAGATAGCTGTTCAACATGAGTCTCGTTCTGCTCAAGGATTCTGCCTGCCTAAAGTTATTCCTTGTCGCTTTGCTTAACGTTACGTAATGTTGTGTCTTTATAAATAATATTAACAGAGTACGGTCTAGACCTGCTCTTTTTTTGTAAAGTGTTTTGAGATAACATTTGTTGTGAATTGGCGCGATACAAATAAAGATTGATTCTTTATCCTTGCTCACAGCTTTGTAAGGTCAACACCATCGAACACAGGTTTACCACAGTCACCTTCACCATGTACCAACACTCCATCATTGTCTCTCCCTTTATCGGTGCATGGTATGAGCCTACAAGCTGTGCTTTACTGTCAACACCACTGTTTATGGAAGATATTTTTCAGGTCACCGTTAAACTTGGTGAGGTAACTATAAGCAAGGAAAAACAGACATGACACATTTCAGTTTGTGAATGCTCAAAGGCCTTTGTCAGGAACTATTGATTGGTGAAAAAATTACATGGAATTTCGAAGACAAAAAATATATTGAACCGTCCAATTTTAAAAAGTCTGGTGAATGAAATCCTCTTTTACAAAGAAGTCAATAACTTTGCTTCATGAGTTACTTCTTCAATCAGTAAAGCGCTTGATTTGGATGAAGTATAGTTTTCAGCTTTAATAAAAAACCCACTGTTTGGTTCAAATGTAACTATGTCTTTAAGGCTGCTGTCTTACTCTAAAGTTGATTCAATGTATTTAAATCTAGCTATGAATTTATTAAATGTACCGTGTAAAAATAATACTTACACATATCGCTGCTTAGTACTGTATCTTCAGATCACGAGCCTGTGTAGCTGAAGACCTCCTCACTGTAGGACTTGGTGGTAGTCATAGAAGCTGTCCGCTTTGCTCTCAGAGGACCTACTTATGCTCTGAACACTGCTGAAGTTAACACTCACTCATGCACACAAGATGCCTTGATCACCTAGGGCCAGATCCAGAGCCTGGGGGATGTTCAGCGTTGCTCAGTGACCTGTTGTGACCACCTGTTTCTGGGACATTAACTCACCGTCCCCTCTTGTTATTCTTACAGTAACCACCTCTCTCCTCACCACCGCAGACCAGATGTGGTAAAGTAAGTAGTCTTTATCACTGTCACTAAGGATTTCTCTAATTGTTAGACTTTTATTGAACCATAAAAGTTGCACATTTCTGACCCAACTGCTACTCTAATATTCTTTTCTTATTTTTTAAGTTTTCTGGAGAGGACAATTCAATCAGCAGTGGAGGAGCACCTCTTCGGTGTAAATAGTTTAAGGGATCAGAATTTAAGCAACTGTGAGTTGACCTCGAGCCCACTGTCTCCAAGGTTGACACCAACTGCCCGACAGAGGCGTCGACACCAAAGGGAGCAACAAGAGGAGGGGCTGGGACACAAAGACAGAAACAGGTACAATGAGTCTGTCATCACAGTGTCATTGGTAGTGCATGGTTCTAGCAGATAATTAGTTCCTGTTGTCCATGGATAAAACACTGAAGAACTTTCTAATAATCCTCTGAGTTCTACTCATTTTTTTCAGTAAATGTGTCCTTGAAGTCTTATTTTCATACAATAATTGTAAAGTGTACACATTTTTCATTCATTAAGTGAAAGCCCTTGCTTTGGTAGACAGATAATAGTATGTTTAGCTTGCTGGTGGTGACTTTGAAGATGCTGTTTAATTGTTGATCTATATACAGTATATATGCATCCCTTATTTATGTTGATAGAGGTGATGTTATTGTATACTCATACTCACCTCACATTACTCTCTAATGACGATCACAGCACTTTAGTTGTGCCCTGCAGAACCTCAATAAATTTAACAATGTATTTCCAATGTTACCCAAGGTCAAATGTTCTGTTTTAGAAGGGTTTTTTTAGGCAGATAATGGACACTTAAGGAATGGATTATTGTCTGATGTTGTCCTCTTGGCTGAATATTTTTTGCAGTGTAGCATTCACTTCTTGTGCTCGACTGGTAAAGCACAATAAAATGCCTTTCATTACTATTAGGTCCTCTGTGAAATACTACTACTACCTCCAGTTGGTTTTCTGTTAACAGCAGACAATCATGAGGTTTCATTCTGCAAAGGAGCTACTCCACTGAGACACAGTACAGTCATATCAGCTGGGGTCATCTCAGTAAGAAGCTAATCTTTGTTGCTGGAGAGTCTGTTTGCTCTGTGACACATGGATTAAAGGAGTGCATTAGTCCAAAGACTTCAGAAATGCCAGTAAGAGTGTGGACAGTAAATAGATGGTAAATAGAATTAGCACAAAAGCTAAACAGCTCATTGGCTGCAAGAGAAGGTATGAGCTAATAAAGTATCAGGATGGCCCTGGCTTTTAGATTTCTGATATATTTCAACCGATGTCAAGCCAATACAGATATACCAGAGGGGCAACAGTTAAAGTGAGATGGATAGCAGATCAGATTTTTCCCAACTGCTCTCTTTTACATCTGAGAACAGAGCTGCATCAGTCAGAGGCACGAACAAGGAGAACATCCCGTCAAGCAGTAGAAGCAGTTCATTCAGCGTGGGTGAGGATACAGACAGCAGTGTGGACTCACAGGGAGGCCAGAGAGGTCACGCTGAGCGAACCCCTAAACCAAGGAAAAAACAAAGCCCAACATTGGTGCAGCTCACTGACAACCAGGACGCCCACACAGTGAGTCATCATGCTTCTTATTTGTGATTTCTCACATTCTTGGCTCAGCTGAATCTCGCCCAGTCTTCTCTGTTATTATTTGCTCCGCTTCTCTCTCTACTTTATCCCTGCTCTCGCTAAAACAGTAGATCATCTGAAGAAAGCTATTTTTCTGTTGTTTTTAAAAGCAATATCACGGCTACTTTTGATGGGAGTGAATTCTTATTTCTTGCCAGTGTTATGGACCAGAAATGTCTTATAAACAGTATATAAGGGATGTTATTGCAAACAGCAACACCACTGATCTCCTCTTAAACACCTGCAAATAATTGTTAGTGGCAGTAAACATGAATCACTAAATGCAAATAGCGGCAGTATAGAAGATGACAGGAAGTAGTGCAGCTGCCTAATGGTTCTGATTATGCAGCGGCTTGTAACATGGAGCATGCCAGACTAATTGGTAACCACTTTTTTTCCATGGAGAGTGCAAATGTAAGGGCCAGTTGTGAGTGTACTATTAGCTGCAGCTTTTATCAACTGAAATAAGAGAGCATCTTGTCCTTTTATCTGTTTTCATGTCAGCACTCGAGACCGCAATGTTCCAAACTTTAAGTTCAGATAAGTGTTCAGCATTAAGGAAATGATTATGTCTATATCCCCACATTCTTAATATTATTTCAACTAAATGTTCTTTTAACATACGGATACATATTAACGATGCCATAAAAAAACACATGCTGGAGTTTAAAGTCCCAACCGAAATGTATCCTAGCACCGAGTAACAGATCTGGTGACAATGAAAGCCAACACTTAATTCTGACTCAAATACAGATGAACATTTGTTTTTGATATTCTTTTGATATTGTATGGTTGCTTTTAGGAAGCATTTACTATTCAATCTATTCTGATCCTTTTGTCAATAAAACAACAAATATAAAAATGTTTTGAAAGAATAAAAAAGTGTTTTCATTTTATAGTAAAGGCATCAAAATCATATCAATCTGTGGTAGAAATTAAAGTGTGATTATTCACTAAGTTTATATCCATATAATTAACAACGTTGATGATTCATTTTTTTCAAATGTGTGGAGCTGTTACATCTAGATTAGGGCGCCATAATAAATCCCAATTTCATAGTCATTGCGATATGAAAATTCAATATGAACACATTGCAAAGTCTCAATTCAATGCAAAAGTACTATTTTTTTTTTAAGGAAACAAACACTAATTTCTTACTTACAAATTGTACCTGCTGGATGGAGGCCTGGTGATAACAGCCAAGCTTTCACATTATTTTGATGCAAGTGATGTGATTGTTTTCAGACCAGTGGTCTGGCAATACAAGCAAAAAAAAATATGTCACTTTTGGTTTGCGGTAGTTATGTTGAGAGTTTTCAGAGTCATACTCGTCATACCCACTCAACAGTGGGGTTGAACAGTGAGAGCTAGAAAAGAGGAGTGTGTGAAAACAGTCAAAGTCGCACCCAGGACGTGAAGCTTACCACGTTGCTATAGTAACATTATCCAGTCCATACAGACTCTATGTTACTGCTGAGTGATTCTTTACACTTCCTAATGTAAGTTTCAGCTGTTGCTCTAAAGGAGTGATGGAAATAGATTTGTCACACTCAAGGAACAGAAGCCTCATGCTAACCTCTTTATGCAACAGTACATATGACACGAGATGCCTTGATGTAAATATGTAATGTATGTAATAGATGGCACAGTCGTGCTTGGCTGGGCGAATGTTGTGCTGAGTGGCTTATAGCAGAGGTTTGACGTAAGCGAGGGTCTGTTGTGACCTTGTTAAGTTGAGCCACTGAGGGGAATTAAGGGCTCTCACAACCTCTGGTGTTTTTATTTATATTCAATCCTTAAATTGCACCATTTTACAAGAACATATATATCCCTGCTGGCAGTGTAGCTTTGAGTATGTCAGTATGGATATCTTGGTCCTTCGGTGGATTATGTACACAACCTGAGCATGAAGTAACAAATCATTTTGCATAGACATTCACAGTTGTTAGGGGATAAATCTTAATAAATTAGTATCCTTTCTCTAATTGACCACTTTTGGGTTAAAATGTTTGGTTTGGAGTAAAATGTCTCAATAACTTTCAGTTGGTAGAAATCTACTCTCCCCTGATTTTGCCCTGTGTGATATGCTAATATTTGACTATCATTTCTCAGTTCAAGGAATGTGTTGAGAGACCGGGAACAAACCACATGGAGACATTTCAGAAAGGGTAAGCTCCTCCAACCTCAACTTGATCCCTAATTAAAAAGAACAAAATGTTGTTTTATTAAACATGGTGAGTTTCCTTCTCTCTCATCCTTTTACACTTTCCTCACAAACAGACAAAGTGTAGCACCTGGTGCCTGTTTGTTTGTACATTGATAAGCTACTGGCTGTCACAAGGAGCTCTGCATGTTATCTTCAAAGATCAGTTTGGCATACTGTGATGTTTATAACACACATGTTATCTGATAAAGGCAGACAAAGCAAATATAGACCTGTTTGTCTGTCTAAACTGTGTGGAGGAAGACACCATATCTTGCTCTCTTGGGTTGATTAATCTTAAACTCACATGGTCAGTCAAAGCTTCTTTGCTGAGGTGCTTTCTTTTCTGATTTTTCAGGAATGACATTTCAAGAAAAGATGGCCTCCCCTCTCCTCCTCAGGTATGTTCCAAATTCACAAGTTTTCATTGCGTTTCTCTTGTGTCTTTGGTTTCAATTTCTGTTTCAGCTCTCCTCTTACCTCCTCTTCAGCAGTGTATCTGCTCTGCCATGTGTGCGCCACTGCACAAAAATAGAGTGTCAGATTTTAGGGGAAAAGGGAAGTGCTGAATATTTAATATCAATGCTGTTATGGTACTGACGGAAATGTGTCATCAGAGCCAAGTTAGAAAAACTGCACACTTCCAAAGCTTCAAATACTGGCTAGGATTGAAAAAATCTACTTCCATTAATGAGAAAACATATTTCTTCTATTATGACAAAATGACAGGAACAAGTCTAAACTCTCTGCATTGTAGGACACAAAAAGGCAAAGGACAAATATCACAGAATTTCATGTCAGGGTAAAAAGACATAAATAAATATAAAAGGATTTAAAAAATACAAATATGACATGAGATAAACTGAAGTCAAGTGCAGTGAGAAATAAATAATATGATGGGAATTTAAAAAAGCAGTTGTGAAAAAAAGAAGTAGAATTCCTCTTAAGTGTCTAACAACTGAAGTTGTCCCTGCAGTTCCACAGAAACTTCAAATTTTTACTTTGACCAAGAGGGAATTTGAGATGAAAGGGATTTTCCCACCGTTCTTCTTCCAGTAGTAATAAGTCAGCTGATAAAAACATTGTGTGTATTTTTGATTGTGTTCCCGTGGGCTGTGAGCAGAAGGAAACAAGTAGCCATCTCCATCTGCTCGTCTCCAGATTTAATCTGGACCAGCACTAAAGAATGGCATTATGAAGCTCTGTACCAATATGGTGACTCTCTTTCTAAACAGCCCAGATGGATTTTAGTAACAGCTAAGGCTGCAGCTCTGCACCTTCACCAACACCACCACGCTGGGCCACACTGAGTGGCCATCTGGAGCCAGCGTGTTGCCACAGTCTCTCTGCTCTTCATTACAGCCTTACAACATGAGAAACTGAAAGACATGATGACCTCTTCACCTACACCAGATTTATTTTCTTAATACATATAGATTAACTTCTGTTTACCTGCTGTTGGTGATAGAGTATATTGGTGATTTGACCGAAATGTGTTAATTTACTCTTTAATTTAAGTGCAAGTTAGGTTCTTATATTTTGATTTAAGACAGCTAGTTGAACAAAGTACTGCAAAGCAGATTCATTTCAGAAAGAAATGTTATATCTTATAAAAGAATGGGGGGGTGTAGATAATATGGCAGTATTAAATTGCTATCTGCCTTAAAAAAAAAGAAAAGTGAAGTTGATAAAGCTAAACAATATGACATCACATTAGACTCATTTGACACATTGTTTACTTTTTTTAAACTAAAAGTTGATCAATTACAAAATAATCAGGGTATGAAGTAGTCTGAGTTGTTAAAAGGTAATCAAGGGCCTAACACTTCTGACCTTTAACAGGTTTGTTTGTCGAAAGTCTTTAACTCACAATGCCAGAATATAAGCGTGGATGTATTGCAAACCTCAACGTACAATGGGCATGTGTTTTTAGTTCAGTTTCAGTTTCAGTAAAGCAATAGCATGTGACTGCTCCATGATAACATCACATGATCACATCATGTACCTACAACTGTAGATATTTGATATTCGAAAATGATGGTTTTCTACAGCACTAACATGTCAATCAAATGCATACATAAATACTTCATGAGACTTTTATTCTGAAGGTATATTGTGTTTGTTAAGTTCATATATTTATATAAGAGTACAGGGAAACACTGACTCTTGCAGAAGCAGTGTCCAATGTACTGGACACGTGTATGTGTAGCGTGCCGAGGCAAACTTCCAACAGTCCCCGGGTAGGCTTTGATACATGATGAGTGACTTTTTTTTTTCATGATAGTAGTTTGTGTGTGTGATAGAGTGAGTGTGTGTGGCGTGTGTGCGTGTGTGTGTGTGTGTGTGTATGTGTGTGTGTGTGTGTGTGTGTGCACGTGCACGCTTGTGTAAATGTGCTTTACAACACGTAGATGGTGTGGGAGAGCAAAGAACATTTCAGACGTGTGTGTGTTGGTGTGTGTTCAAGGTTGTATTCTTGTCTTTGCAAGCTCAGCAAAATCCCCTTTAAATTCCAAATTGTTTGTTTGTACACTGTCTGTAAGCCCCCCAAAACACAGCTTAATCATTGTCTAATGTAACCCCCCATCCACACACACACACACACACACACACACACACACACACACACACACACACACACACACACACACAGTAGCTCTGTCTATCTCTCTCTCTCACACACCAGCTGGACCTCACATGATGATGTAATCATGTTGGTAGTGTGTTTGACAGAACTGATGTTCCAGGGAACAGAGTGCAGTTTGTGTGTGTGTGTGTGTGTGTGTGTGTGTGTGTGTGTGTGTGTGTGTGTGTGTGTGTGTGTGTGTGTGTGTGTGTGTGTGTGTGTGTGTGTGTGTGTGTGTGTGTGTGTGTGTGTGTGTGTGTGTGTGTGTGTGTGTGTGCGCGCGCGCACAGACATTTGAATTAAATGCGAACGCAACAGGATCACAGTAACATCTGTGCTTCTGTTAATCCCCCAATGTTTCTGCTCAGGGGATCTTGAAGTGGGTTAACAATGTCCTCTCCAGTCATCCCTGATGGCAGTGATTCTGATGATTCTTATTATTGATTGCAGAATAACTCAGTTAAAAAAAGCATCATAATCTAATCAGCAAGTCCTTCATCAAACTGCCTTTAATGTCTCATTTGCATTTATAAGGATTTGACAACAAAAGCAGAGCTTTTTTCTATTATGTCACGATGGTTTGTTAAGATGTTCTTCTTCATCAACATCTTTGGCTCTGAGACTCCTCACATTACATAACATTTACCCAGAAGACCCTTCTTGATAAAGCCTAATGAGTCCATTCTTTGATTGCATGTTAGCATCAGCTGTGCTGCTCTCACTAACCAAGACAGCGCTCAAAGTAGAGCAATTAACAGAAACAAGTATAGAACAAAGAACAAACAAACTGCTAATTAACTATGAACACGTTTACTTTGATCAAAGACTCACTGGTGAATATAAGGGACTTTAAAACAAGTGTCATTGTACATAATGATACTGTATGCATCACTATACATCACTATACTTCAAAGATCATAAATGACATCACAAAATCTCTAAAAATAAATGTAACATTTCTTGGCACTTTGCTTCAGAACAAACACTTTTGAACAAATGGATTTTAGAAAGAGGGGATAGTATTACGCAGGGAAGTGCAAAAAACAGTAGACTGAGGGAAAAGATATGCTTGCACACTTGCTCAAATGCCACAACAAAGTTTTTATTTCATCACAATCAGAGATCTCTTCAGGTGAAATTAAAAAAAATTACCACCTGAAGAAGACCTCTGGTCAAAACGTTTTGATTGTGATGGAATAAAAAACTTGTTGTGGTGTGCGGGCATATCATCTTCCTCAATAAAGACATTTAGGTAAAGCACGGGTGGAAATAATAAAAAATAAATGAAGTCCAAATGTCATTCAGCTACTTAAGTTTCATGATCCTGGTATTATTTATGCTGACACACAGTCACTCTGTCATGACTCACCAAGCGAGCAGAATAACAGAACTAGCATACAGTCATAAGGAACACCTGTGCTTTTCCGTGAATGACAGGTGAGAATGTCTGCTGGGAAAATTTTTGGTTTTGTGAGATATTTAACCAGCCAATTCATCATCCAGAGAACATTACTGAATGCTTGTATTCATAGTATTTGCAAAATTACAGACTGAACACTGACGTGCTCAAGAAATGTGTTCCTTATGTTTGCTTTTGTCATTTTTTGTTCCTTATTTTGACGTGTTACTTCTGTGTTTGACAGATAGCGGATTTGCTTGTTGGGTCTAGAAGGTGATATTACTGAACTTGCCGTCATATCAACTTTATTACACGTACAGCAGCTGAAGCAACTTGATAAGTCCTTGTTTTTTGGGCCTTCTGCAGTTCTCTCCAGCACAAAAACACAAACACACCTGAGACTAATTATGCTATTCCACCCTAATCTCACATAAACCTGCCAACAAAAACAACTCTGCCTGATGAACAAAAAAAAAAAAACGAAGAAAAAAAAAAACAAGGGTCTGTTGTAACCAGATTCGAGTGCACCCCTTCTTGTAAGCTGTCTGTGGCATTTATGAAGTCTTGTAGCAGTGTGTCTTGATCTGTTTCTCCTAAAAATAGCTTGGTCCCACGCCCAGACAGCAGTAATGGGACCCCACAGGCTTAGCACTAAAGTGATCCAGGGGCACGCTCTAAATGAATGACCAGCCAGGTATGCTGTTGCCCCAAATTATTTACATTATACCAGTGTTCCATTACACAGCTTTAATCATGGAAAAGCAGAGAGGAGTTGCAAGAAAGTTTGGGATAGGAGTAAAGCCTGGTGGATGCTAATTATCAGTAAAAGGATATAGAATAAGAATTTAAGTGCTCAAAAAGAAAGCTGTCTGTGAGATATCTCTGCCGTGAGCTACGTGTTTGTTTGCAGTAAGACATAGTTGGAGAAAAAATCACTCAGTCAGCGTACGTGTGCTGGCTCACAATCTGCCTGTGTTTTTTTCTTGTCCTTGCCTCACTCCCTCCCCCCCCCCCCCCCCCCCCTTCTGCTCTTACTGCTGTGAAACAAACAAGTCCAGAGCAGAGCTTGGGTGGGGAAGATATGCATGTCAGGAAGGAGAGAAAGCAAACCGAACTACTGTGAGAGAAAAAACAAGAGAGGGGAAGAAGGAGGGGGAAGAGAAAGGGAGGTGTGAGGGATTCCAGTGGGTGTAAGACGAGGCGGAGCTTATCCCTTCCAGCCAATGGCTTACGGGCGGATGTTTTGGCCTCAGAGGCAGCCAATGGCGGGCAGGGTGCAGCCCCCTTCTATTAGGGCAGGGCCAGTCTGAGGGAGTGTGTGGCCGAACTTATAGAGTGTGTTCACGGGCTGCTCGACGTCATTGAGCGCTCTTTTCTTTTCTCTCATGGTTGTGCAGACGCTTAGGATGAAGATTCAGGAGTCGCCCATCACTTGTGACATGGGGAGGGTAAGCGGAGAGGTGCGAGGCTCGGATCTGGACTGCGAGAAGACAAGCTGTGAGGATGTGCCCCGACTGGACCTGACAGCACTGACTGAGGAAAACAACTGGGGAGGTGAGTCTACAGGCCAGCCTTCTGTTTTTTTTTTTAATACTTTTATTTTACTCTAACATGGAACTGTTCATTTTTAATAGGTTTTATACTATCTGGAATACACACTTTTTCACTCAAACATGTCCAGACATTACACTCCCCCTATGCCCAGCTCTGCACATGGGTGTCTCGGTAGCAGCTGCACACCTTCTGCTTCCTCCTCCTCCTCCTCCTCCTCCTCCTCCTGATGCAGCTCCTTCTGCTTCCCCTGTAGGATTTAATAGTAAAAGATCCTCTTAAGTTCTCTAGCCACCTATATCTGGAGGGGAAACTCACACTGGAGACATGTTTGTTTGCAAAGCTCATGAGATAAGGCAGCACTGCAGATAGTGTGTTGTTTTGTGCTGTTGAATTAAACCACATGGGAACCTTGAGTGCTGTGTGAATCTCTCAAGAGAAAATATGTAAAATAGGTATGCTTGTAAAGTCAAGAGCTCCTCTTTTGCTTTCATATGAAGAGCACACAGTTTGTTTTGACCAGGATTTATCAGTTACTTGTGCGGTTTCTGGCTCAGGATTTTCCCAGGCTCAGCTGCTGCTGCAATTCCCAGTAAATATTAATTATTAAATGGCAGGTTGAATGTTGATAGCAGTGTAGCAGGCGAGCAGCTGTAGAATTCTTGGCTAAGATTGAAATAGTTTGTGGACCATGATTGAAATTGTCACACTCGTGCTCCATTTAATAAGTGCCACGGTTTGCCCAGTCACTCCAGGAATAGTGATGTTGGGGGGATCTCTCGACATGTATTCATTTGCAGCTTTGCACAAGCTCAATTACAGAATGCCAGTTTTTTTTCATTGATGCTGGAATACCAGGTGTAATTTTGAATGCAGTGTTTGCAGATATAGTCACGAGTGGTGCACGTTTCACGTGTCTTTCCCTCATGTTTGCTTTTAGACCTTTGAGTTTATAATTGAGGTGTGTGTTTATGCAAGGCTGGCGTTTAGTTAGAAAGGAAATAGTGCACAGCAATGACACTGTGATTGTTTTGTTATGATGTTGCAACACAGCGGAGGTGGGTGGAGGCTTCTGCATTGAGCAGTGAAAGCTGAATGTTTTGCTCTGCTGTATACTGGAATGATAACCAATAGGTTCTTTCTTCCAGTGAAGTACAGTTGAAAGGCTTGTCGCAGCACGTTCCACTCCAAACATTGGGCCTGACTTTCATCAGCCACACCACATTTCCTGTTAAATGGGACTGTCGGTGTAAAACCGTTCCATGCCTTTAAACCTGTCAACTTCAACAGGCTCGGGGCATGAGCAGATTATTGCATGTTTTTTGGAGCTCTCTTGTGGCCAAATGTGATACAACAAAAGAAGGTCTTGAGAGTTTGTTATTGTTGATGCGCAGGGTTTGCTGCATGAGTGAAGACATTTCAAATACTTAAGTCATTTAGCAGAGTCAACCAAATGTTGCTTTTGTCTGTGGAAAGATCAGAAAAAAATCATTTTAATTTTGAGGGGAGTTATTGTGCAGCAGGTTCACTAAGAAAAAAAATAGTGCTGTTAAAAAATCAATATAGGTGCAAAAAATAAAAATAAAAAATGTACTTAATGTTAACTGATTCACTGCATCTTAATCTTGAGTAGAATCCTGCTGGGTTAAAAGTGATGTGTTAGTGTTGCTGTCTCTGATTCTGTGTGCTTGTAATTAAAACACTACTTGCTTGAGGGAGGATGTAACAGAGGGTGTATTTGTACTGTTTGTTCGGGAGAGAGAATTTTCAACCCAGATGGCAGACAACTAGACAAATACATTTTGTTGGCCCATATTTTTTTTTCACGGCGACCTTCCTCTTCATAAACCTTCCTCTGTACATTCTGTCCTGAATCCATAACTAAGCTCATGGCAGCGAGGACGCCACGGGGAGGCTGCGTGATCGGCTGTGACAGGCGGTTCATACATACAGTATCTCCTTTCGGTGCATGAGATGGTGAAAACATCAGAGCGTGAAGGGCTGCTTGTACAGATGATAACATTTCTGTCAATGTATTGTTCAAAGTTAAACTCTACTTTATTTTTTGAGGGGTTTGTGTTCTGGCTAAATAATCCAAGATAAATAAGCAGTCATATAAAGCTGTATAAATGATGTAGACACTGTCAGGATGATGTGTGCATACTGTCCAGAAGGTGTTATACTGGACAAATAGGCTTGTTGATGGATGAGGGCATTAGGCAGTGGTGCGAGACCTTTGTCCCAGTACAATTTGTGCCAGCGCCTGTCATGGTGACCGGATATTTACCACTGATGTGTCCTTGCGTGTCTGCCTTGATGGTTGAAAGAGATGTCTCATTAGTTGATAAAAGTTCAGGGAGATACTTGTTCTTTTGATATATCCCTTTCCCTGTTCCTTCATTTTTTTCCCTTCTCTTCTCCCCTCTTTTCTTCTTATAGATACTCCTTTCTTTAGCGCACCCTTTCTTGATTTCAAAAGCATTTTTCTACTAAGTTTCTGTGATGGTAAGTATAATGCTTGGTCATTGTCAGTGCTGACTTGCTGTGCTGCTAACAACATGTTAGAGAGGAAGAAAAGAAAAGGCTGTGTGAATGACCTTTTCCCTGCATGGCAACATGCTTGAATGATCTGGAACATTGTGGCCGAAGCGTTGCACACACAACAACCTTTAGCCAAATGGCAAAATGGCATTTTTTTGTTTTTTTTGTTTCATTAGTCCAGTTAATCCTGAACCATCAGCGAGTGGTTGATTTAAGGGATTAATTTCAAATGCCATGGAGCCTTACTGGCCGGCTACACCGCACGGCCTCTCTGAGCGAGATAATAGAGCTGTGAGGAAGACGCTCACCTGCTGCTGTGAGCGAGCACTAACATGCCAGGGAGCGGCTATTTGACAAACTGCACGTACCTAGAAGCTCAGGAGGTCCTCTGGGACAAGAGCTGGAATTTGAGCAAAGTGTCTTCTCGTCCGCACAAACTCACCATGGTTTAGCAAAATATTCATCTGCACTTTAAGACTGGGAGTGGATATTTACTCGTGCGATTCCTGACACCTTGAATATTGACACGGACAGTTGGTTTTCTTCAGACCTTGTTTTCACTCCCTTCATCTCTTCTCTGTAAAAAGTATTTCTATAGTCTCCTGACACCTGATGCTACCTGTCTCCCTCTTGCCCTGATATCGGCATGATTGTTCTTGCTGCGTGTCATGTTTTCACACAGTTTCCGTTCCTCTGTCTAGCCTCTCTCTCAAGTGCTTGGGAAGGCACAGCGAACTGGTTTATCTCTCACCAAGCAGAGTGGAAACTTAAACGCAAACTCCCATCACTGTATGTCCCAGCAGGGGTCGCGCCCTGACATTATCCCATTGAGAGACAGGCATTATTAATAGCTTACGGATTGTAAGGGGTATCTGCATGGCTTTTTTCACCAGACATAATTGTTGCCAGAGTGGAGACTTTAACCACCAGGGGACACACAAAGGAAGGTGGGGGGGGGGGGGGGGGTTGTATTACCCAAAGCTTTAGAACAACATCTGCGATTGTCGAGCTTCATCATGTCCACTGACATTAACACAGCAAGAGAGAGTGCAAAGAGATTTTTTTTTTTTTTTACTTTTTCAGTGCAAACAACTGTTGAGAAAATAATCTGAAGAATAAATCAGCTAAACCTGATAATGAATCAGTAGTTAAAGTAATTTGTATCTAGTTAAAAACAGAATCTATAAAGGTCTGATAGAGGGTATGAAAGGATTCTGATTCAATACGCAGATTTCCTATTGGATTAAGAGCGACATTCTGTTAAGCTCCACCTGTAGATGAGACTGTTTTATCCGTTTATTCTGTAGCTTTAGAGCTCTCTCTGATGACATGATGATTCTGTTATTTCTGTCCTAAAGGCACGTGATGTGTTTGTCCCCTGACCAGCATGCACAGCATTTCCAAACAAGATCCCCTGACAAACCTGTCCCTTATTTACACATCTCCTGTTTACAGCTTTTATTTGACTGCAGAACAAGCAGCGTGTCACATTTAAACCCAACGCTTTTTTTTTTCTTTACTGTTCTTCAGAACCGGTGCCTGCGTACTCACTGCAGAGGGAGAACATGGACCGAGAGGAGGCCAGACTGTCCCCTCACGCAGGAGGACGTCTCATCCGCCAGCTGCTGGAGGAGGATAGTGACCCAATGCTGTCCCCTCGCTTCTACGCCTACGGACAGTGCCAGCAGTACCTGGATGACACTGAAGTGCCTCCATCGCCACCTAACTCACACTCGTTTGTCAGGTAAGGGCTCAACATGGGTGTGTTTGTAGAGGGAGTAAGGAAGGATTTCTCTCAGATCTTAAGAACGTTGTGTTTTCCTCACAGTCGCAGAAGGAGTTCGTCTCTTGGCTCCTGTGACGATGAGAAAGAGGAGCTGACGTCAGCCCAGCTCACAAAGAGGATCCATATACTGAAGAAGAAGATCCACAGGTTTGAGGAGAGGTTTGAAGAGGACCGCAAATACAGGGTAGGTTCATTTTATCAAATTATCAAAACATATCCGGCCTCAAAAAGACATTTTTCATAACCATAAAAAAGTAATGAACTGTCTCTGCAAAAAAAGAAAATCTGTTTTAATTCATGGCTTTCCCCCTCCAGCCCTCCCACAGTGATAAAGCTGGAAACCCAGAGGTGCTGAGGTGGGTGAACGAACTGGCCAAGCTTCGTAAAGAGCTAAAAGGTAAGACAAAGACATTTACAACACACCTACAACACAACTGATAAGCTCTCTGTAACAAGTCAATAAAAGTCATTTCATCATTTATTTCCCCCATCTTTCAGAACAAAAGCTGATTAAGTCTGAGGAGGACCTGCCGCCTCTCACCCGCCAGCGCAGCAACACTCTGCCCAAAAGCTTCGGCTCTCAGCTGGAGAAGAAACCACAGCAGGAGAAAGTGCCGAAGCCTCCGGTGGAGAGCAGCTTGGAGACCATTCAGAAGAAGCTGCAGGAGAAGAGGGAGGAGGTGAACCGACCCGAGGACATCAAGGTACGACCGGGAGCACGCCTCACATGCGCAAAGATGAATAAATTAAACATAGACACATAAATCCAGCAAATGGAAGTTACGTGTTTGATAAACTACATCAATTTTAAAGCAGGCGGAAAATCTTTTATTTATTATGGCGAAGCAATATCAAGGATTAACCGTGTTGAATCACAGAAGAGTCGTTCCTGAATATTTTGACTCATTTTCTGTTTTCCCTGCCAGGATATGACACGGGAGCAGATCGGTGCTGAGAAAGTCGCCCTGCAGAAAGCTCTTCTGTACTACGAGAGCATACACGGTCGCCCGGTAAGTCTTCCTCCTCCTCTTTCAAATGAACTCCACAGATACCTGAAGCCTCCCCCTAAAAAAATAAAATAAAAGATCCAACCCCCATGTTGACCCAAACAGAGCAAATCCTGTTAGCACACGATTGTGACCCAGATTTCAAGTGAAGGATGAATAATGACTCAGGGTGCAGTGTGTGTGTGTGTGTCTGGAAAGGATGTGGTTTTTTTTCTTGACTGTTAAAACTGTCTTTTTAAGAAAACAGGATGTTTGTCAACACAGAGTTTAAAAGACAACTCTGCAGAAAATGTTGTCTTTAATAAACTGACGCACCATGTTTTTTTTTTAAGTCAGACTCACATGACGAGTAATTACCGTCCTATGATTTTCATGTATCAGGAAGTGTAGTAGACCCTTCTGTCACCTCCATCCCTTGTCACACTGCGTTCCTCTGTAGTTTGTGGTTAATGACCTTCACGTTGTTAGCCAGACTGGGTTAGCTGTCATTTTGTGTTTATGTCAGCGCTGTAGTTAGCCAGCCTGCAGGGAGGCAGAGGAGGGCAGTAAGAAGCTTACACTGCTGACAAGCTGCATTTTTTTTAACCTCCAATTTTAGGTCACCAAGAGTGAAAGGCAAATCATGAAGCCCCTGTACGACAGATATCGCCTGGTGAAGCAGATTCTGATCAGAGCCTCCACCATCCCTGTCATTGTAAGTATCTCAGCTTAACCTTTTGTTTACATCTTCCTCCACAGCTGCCCCCTCTGTCCCCTTGCTCTTTGACGAGCGTGTGGCAAAGATCAGCACATTGTCAGATTGGTGCATACACTTAATCCTCAGCTCATGTTGGCTTTAGCACCTGCCGTGGGAACCAGCGTGGTGGCAGACGTGCCACAGACGTGTGATCTACCTTTCAGGGCTCTTAAGTCCAGCTTTAGCAGCTCAGTCCGTCCCCGGGACAGGAGGGAGCTCACAGGTGGCAGATTGAGTTCACAGGAAATGACATGCTGAGTGCAGCAGAGGGTCAGAGAGCTAAGATATAGGAAGTCAACATGTAGTCACCGTTATTATGAACAGTAGAACAAAAGAAGCACTTTAATCAGTATTATAATTGTTGCATTAATAAGTGCTTAAATAATTCTCCCTATAGATACATGTTTGTGCATCCTCTCGTTCTCGTTCTATTCAATAACATTTCCATTATATAATCAATGATCTGCATTGTGGATAATATATCTTATATAATGCAGCTCTAATCCCCAATATGGATATTGCGGTTCTTTATGCAATAAAAATGATAGTGCAGTATTTTAGTGGAATCAAACAGAATGGTGAGGGCAGATAGGCATCAACAGATCAGTGATGGACTTTTTTTATTCTGCATTCCAGTCTGTAACAAGCCCCAACTTTTTTATCTTATATTTTATAAAATAAGCAGCTGCTCGGTTATTTGCGTCTGAAAATGCCCTCTATCTATATAATAATGATAATCAGATATAAAACTTTGTTCATGTATATAAAAGGGTTCGGTTTTCTGGATATTGTCACATATACTGTCAGTATCTTATCTGCTATTAAAGGCGGGAACATAAAGGTTGAGTCTGGGTGATATTTGAAGACACTCTGGTCTTTTCTCTGGGTCTTGCTGTAAACATCAGCGTAGAGGGTGTAAGCGTGGTTAACGCCTCCTTCTTGACCGTTACCACAGGGTTCTCCCTCCAGCAAGCGCAGAGGTCCCCTCCTTCAGCCCATTATCGAGGGCGAAACTGCACTGTTCTTCGATGATATCAAGGTGAAGAGCAGCTGATGCCGCTTGGAAAAAATCATTTGACAGCTCCCAATCCCACCTTCCCCTTTCCCCCATTTACCCAATCCAATAAACCCGATTGCTGCCTTTTGATTGGCTGGTTGCCTGTTTCCTAGCACCCTGCACCTATAGAGGTGAAAAATCAGTAGCGGCCTGGATTTGTTTTTATGTGTGATGATTTTTGATCCGGACGTGTGAGCAGTCCATTTCATTTATTAGAGAATAATTCATTTTTTTTAATCATAGAATTAGACATCTTTTGACTTTAATATGAAAATGCTTTTGAAGACAGGGATCAAAATCAGGGTTTTTCACTTTTATCTTAAATGATGTCGACCTTAACGTTAGTAGTAATAAACCAGAATGATCTATAAGGTGTAGTTAGAAAAAAAGAAGAAGACTTCATGGTTTTGGCTCTGAGCATTTTGCTGGATATTTAGTGTTTGTTTGGTTCTTGACTTACATAAAGGTGTTTCTCAGTGGCCTGTGTGTTACTTCTAGTGGACCTCCTTCATTAACTCCATCTATTCATACTAATGGGTGAACACATGAATCACAAACGGGGACGTGGATGTGAGTCTTGCTGCTGTAACAGCATGATTTGTGACTAACACTGCACAATCATCTCACGCAGCGGTGTTTCAGCGTTGAGGCTGGCCGACAGCATTTTCTTTTCTTTTTTAACAAAAAAAGTGCCATACAGACAAAGTTTTTAAACATCTTCATTCACCTGCAGGAGGAGGAGGATGGCTCGGAGGATGACGGAGAAACAAAGACCCAGTTCACTGTGACCGTGCGGCCTGACATCAGCGTGCTCAGCTTCCTTGACCACGTGGATGAGGAAGTGGATGGTTTCATTTCACCCGTGGACGACCTCTCGCCCTCTAAGAACACAACAGACATGAGGCTGTCCAACTTGCATGCCGCCACAACGTAAGTCACCAACAAAGGAGAAAACTTCATACACCCAATCTAACGCTGTTTTAAAGCACAATTTGGAGGTACTAGAGCACTGTTATAGGTGAATACTGGTGGTTTCTTTCATATTAAGATTTACAGTCAAAGCAATGACAAACTTGAACTATTCTACAAAAAAACTCAAACTCTTAACCAGTGGCTCCTGAACTTTTTAACTTGGAGACCCCTTATATAAAAGCAGTGTGTTGTGTTGCTCTTTGTTATGCTTTAAATGTCATTAAGCTGAATACACAGCATTCAAAGCCCAAGAACTACTAGACCTACCTTGTTTGGACTTTTTCAGAGAAAATTCCCAACAAGCTGCACCAGCATTATGTACCTGTCTGTTTTTTTTTTTGTCCTATGAATTTCACCATTTTACGACCCCTCATTTATCGTGTGAGCCCCTGAAAGGGCCAGAACCCCAGGTTAGGAGCCACTAAGTTCATATAAAATATTGGAACTGCCTCCACCTCACGAAGCCATTTGAGTAACACTCACAGCATTAGAATGAAATACTTGTTTCCCCATTTGTCCCATGATTTTTTTATCAGCACTTTATACCTTGTTAAAAGAGTACATCCTTCACAAGAACATAATAACCAAAAACGAATTGAATGGCTCTAACATGAGGTATTTTAAATGTTGGACTCTTTCTCCTACAGGGAGGAACTTGTGGAGCAGCTCCAGGAGACCAGAGAGGAGAAGAAGAGGATCCGAAAGAACCTGAAAGAGTTCGAGGACCAGTTCTTCAGACAGAATGGAAGGTAAACTACAGATTACATAAGAGTAACAGATAGAGGCACATTCAATTGGTTTTCCACTGCTGAACCACAGTGGTTTCTTCATGTTTGTTGTCTTGTTTCCATAGAAACGTGCAGAAGGAGGATCGCTCACCGCTGGCAGTGGAGTACAGCGAATACAAGCACGTTAAAGCCAAACTGCGGCTGCTGGAAGTTCTCATAAGCAAAAGAGACTCTACTAAGCTCATCTGAGAACAAATTAAAAGAAGGTTTTCAAAGGACTGATGCTGAGTCTGCAGATGCACAAACACACACACACACACAAACACAAACACACATCTCACCCTGATGGAGAAAACTTCTGTTCTGCTTCATCTATGCCAGCTGAACCTCACCTTCATAAGATGACCTTTATTCTCTCCAGACTCGCGCAAAGACTCGCACAATTAACCTGCGTCACGATTTTCCTGCTTCTAATTTATTTCCATCCTTTTTGAATGTTACTATCAGAAGAGAAGACTTATTTTCTCACACCTGTAGAAGTCTTAAAACAAATAGCTTGTAAATAAAAACAATAGCTATAAAATTATGGATATTCCTCAAGAAGGATAATAAAGTGATCAAGATTGGTGTATATTTTGTTAAGGGAAATGTTACTATGTATGACTTCAATCAGCTTAACAGTATTGACTAAAAGAGTAGATTTCTTTATTTCACTTCTGACCATCATCACGTGTCTGAAATATTCTAATATTGCTTCTGTAGAAGTTCACTGAGTATTTTCTCACTTAAAGAAGTGGTTTTCTTATTTAGACACAACCCAAAGACTCAAGAGTGCAAACAGCAAACCAAAATATTCTCAAATCATTTTCATTCAGCTTCTTTTCCACATCACTGGTACTTTCTGAGGCATTAACTGTATATTTGATGCGTTGATGTGCTTCTTTTTCCCCCCAAATCAACTTCCTGTCAAATAAGCTATGTCTCATCAGAATCACTGCTATGTTTGTGCTCACTGATTTGAAAACACTGACTAGTCTGTTTGAGAGATGATTCTGGATGACAGAAACCTTCTGAGACTCTTCCTCGTCCTCTCCAGAAGCCTCTTTTTGTTTCCTTTCTTCCTTTTGCATATACGGATCAATATGTATGTTTACATTTCTGTGAGCGACTACATGTTTCCTTTTCTTTCTCCAAAATGGATGATTATCAGTGTGTATTTTGTTTTTACTGAATGTAAACACTGGCAAGGCTTAATGAATTTTGAGTGTGTACATTTTAGTACATAAAGTGTATTTGTATTTTGTATATATTCTGAATGAAATCATATTTTTACTGACTTCTTGGCCTGAGTGGATTTTCTTTTGTTTCACTTAAATAACATGAACGCATCATCATGTGCAAAGTACAATGTTGCTTTGAGCTAGGTATCAGTTATTGATGAGATCATTGTTTTAATCAACTAAACTATAGTTTGATCAGAAAAAACATCTT
This sequence comes from Labrus bergylta, assembly GCF_963930695.1. NCBI lineage: Eukaryota > Metazoa > Chordata > Actinopteri > Labriformes > Labridae > Labrus > Labrus bergylta. Next base: position 24,195,301 of record NC_089195.1, read on the forward strand.
ATATATTACAAACCAATGATAACCAAAATATTTTAACACACCGAGAAACTGGAAACTCTGAAACATAGCATGAGACGTGATTCAAACAGTCATCAAAAAATACTGTGGGAACCCTGGCTCAAGGGACAAATATGGGAAGGACACGAGTTAGTTGACAGCAAATAATAATAATTTATTGTAAAAAGGTAAACAATTGAAAGTTTAATTGCAAACATGGAGCGTGTCCGTCTGTAAAGTCAGTAGTGTGAATGTGGATGTTTGTCTATTCTAGCTTGCAAGGAGCCAGTTCATGACATGTTGAGGACGGCTTGCAATGACCCCAGAGCTTCTTGAAGACATAAAAAGCGTACCTCAGTTCCTTGGGTTGGACACAATTCTCCACATAGAGAAAGCACATGAAAAGTTAAACAGAGCTAGCAGACCATTGTTGACCTTTAATGCAGTTAGGACCCTCTGTTGAATTAGCCTAGCCTTTTTTCTTACACACCATCTTCATCAGCATCTTGAACAAAACATGCATATTATGAACTACACTGAGGTTTTGAAGTCAACCAAACATAAAGGATTAATGTCGAGAATTTACTTCAGCCAAAGGTCGGGATCTGAAGTAAGTTTAACAGCAGGATTTGATGTCAGCTCAACATCTGTATCTCACGTCAATTCAATGTTGGGATTTGATGTCAGCTCAACATCTGTATCTCACGTCAATTCAATGTTGGGATTTGATGTCAGCTCAACATCTGTATCTCACGTCAATTCAATGTTGGGATTTGATGTCAGCCCAGTGTTGGAATCTGAAGTTCAACAACAGGATTTGTTGTAAGTACTTCATCAGGATCCAAAGTTAATTCAACATCAGGATTTCATGTCAGCCCAATGTCGTAGAACAGACTATATATTGACATCAGTTCCACATCAGAGATCCTAGTTTCTACATTGTATTTAACTATGAAACACAATGGAAGTGTTTTACAATGTCTTCTTTTATTTAAAAAGTTGTCTGGAACAGAGAGCTTTGTGTATATTTCAGACAAATATGCGAAAATCCCATTTTCTGAAGCACATTGAAAGGTGCAAAAAAAGTCAAGGGCAGCACAAACCTTTGCATAGTACTAAACTCTGCAGGAAAAAATCTGTTTCCATCAAACATGTAGAACCTGTGTGTGCATGCAGTATAGAGCTTAAGCAAGAGGGCAAAACCATCCTAAGAAACGTCTCAGAAGAGTCCAGTGTTTCAGACCTTTAGAAGATTAACCCAGAGTCACTACAATACTGGGCTGTTTCAGGTTATTGCTAAATGTTTGTGTTAGTGTGACCATGTTTACTGTCTGATATATCTGGTATGTATGAAATATACAAAAATATAAATATATGCAAGACCATTTCACGCAGATGCACAACCTAATTACACATCATTCTGGATTAGAGGGTTTCACTGTAGGAATAAATAACTTGAATTTAAACACGTTTTGGAACAAGTGATATGATAGATAGGCTACAGTCGATATATATCTGTAGTTATTAACAGGTCATCTGCCCACACTGTGTGGTATACACATATATCGTCCTGCCACAAATGTCCAAATTTATATATCAGCGGATCGGGAAAAATCTTATTACACTTGTTATAATTATTCATATAAATGATGACGGTATATATTCAGCTTTAAAGGACAACTTGGGACATGTTTGTTAGCTGCTTGTTAGTTAGTGCTCTTAGCTAGCTAAATATGAAGCTAGAGCAAGCAGCCAGTTAGCTTAGCTTGGCTAAAAGACTGAAAACAGCGAGTTTGGACTTTCAAACTGTTGAAATCTGTCAACTGTTAAATGTAAGGCTGAAATCTGAAAGGTCAATCCAATAACAAAGTATATGATGTGTCTCAGGTTGCCATGGCACTTTATCTCTGAGCAGTTAACTGAAAACTGGCCAGCTAACAAAAGTCAGACTTGTTAAACTTTCTATTGTGACCTGTATATCTATCATTTTTACACTCTTTGTGAAGATAAAAACCAACTCTGTATGCAGGGCAATGTCCAGAGGGTCCCAGCTGTCACCCCAAAATCCAAATATATGATTGGCAATTTGCCTAATCAGGAGGCGGGACTTAAGTTAAACTATTCTGGCTGTTTTCAACAGTAAAGACAGCCCAATTCAATGTTAATTGCGCATACATTTTTGTTTTTGAGTCCCTAAAGACCAAGCTAAGGAGAATTATGTTGCCAAATTGTGTTACTTATCAGTACATTAGGGGGGATAGAAAGGGTAAAAAAAGAAAATGGCCACACACTTCATGTGACCCCTGCATAAGCCAGTGCCCCAGGTGGGCCACCCCATACAAGTCTGGACACGCCCCTGTCTGTATGTGTGCCGAGCTGTTTTCACCACTTTTCAGCCATGAAGCTAAGCTAGTTGGATGCTTATTATATTTAACTAACACACGTTAAATTGGGGCCAATTTTCTCATCTAGCTAACTCTCCGCAAGAAAGCTAATAAAGGTAACACTATGTCCCAGAATGATAAAATTTCAAGGAGTCACATTTTTTTTTGCTTTCATTGAAAAACATGCACACAAACAACAACCACTTCAACTTTGAAAGTCAGCTCTTCATGTAGGTTATGCTGTAGAAGGCAACACTGTTGAATGCAGATTCAAGACAAAGTCAGCTTCTGTGTTATCCACAACGCAAAAGGAAATAGGGATTGCAAATCATAATCACCACATTTTATCCTGCACACCTCGGCCTCGTTCTCCTCCATTGTCCTGTAAGTCGGGTGGCGGACATGCTGGTGTCCAGATTTAAAAGGATCAGCAGGACAAACACTCCTCAAGATTATATTCAAAGTGCTATTTACAAACATATACACATTATTATTTGTCAAAATATAACCACTCTATTTGATAAATTAACAGTAACAAAAATTATATATTGTCTCGAGGTAACAACAGAATTCTTTGACAGTGAAAAATAGAATTTAAGGAGTTGAATATAAAATACACAGCTGTCTAAAACAAAGAAAAAAAAAGAGAAGACAAAAAAAAAAGTAAGCAAAGACCCAGACCCCGAGTTGCTCAGCCTTTTGATTTAAGTCCCAACAATAATTATAATCCCAGGTCGTCATTCTTCTGTAAAACAGTAATTAACATCAAACAAATACTCAAACATAAGACTTTTTAAGATCTTGCAAATGTTCTAGAGGTTATGAAACTTAGCCCAATACAATAAAAAACAATTAGACTCTGCATTTTCAACGATAGACCTTTCAGATTCAAGATGCTTAACAATCCTGTAAGAGCATAGCAAGAGAGCAGCCTTCCCCTCTTTCACTCTGTTCACACTGACATGGTGGTGTATTGCTGTTAAAGTGCATTAAAACCGCTGCAGTCCCCCCCCCCCCACACCCCACCCCCTCTCCCTCCTCAGACAAGGCTGAAGCCCTCATATTGCTCAACGGCCTGGGTGAGGCGGCGACACAGGATGTCTTTGGTCTGATAGCGGGGCATGTCAAGCAGGTTGTAGCATGTGTGGGCCACCGGAAGGTAGTGCTCCTCAGCTGTGGTGGACTGGATGACGATACGCAGGCTCTCCATGCCGTGGATGGGGATACGGTCGCTGCCGGTCAGGAACACTGCACACATGTAAACACAGAGGTCTCACACAGGAACATCCAGCACTTTTTACTGAAGTATTTAAGAGACGTGTGAGGGTCAGAGCGTGAGAATCAAGCTGACACGAGGTTATTCAATGCTTACATAAGAACTGCTTCTTCTTTTCCAGAGGGAACTCGTGGAAAACCTCCCAAAACAATCTGACTGTTGGATGAGTGGCTGTGTATTCCCCTTTGTAAACGGCATTCTGCAAAAAGGAGAGACATGATGAAACGTTTTTCACAGTTTGATCATCACTCTTTAACAGCCAATCTGAAACTTAAGTTACACAGATTCCTTAGATGCTTCTTTAATTTTTGTCTACGTTCTACATAACATATATAAACATATCTCAAAAAAAAATCAGCTTTGATTTCTGTGACAGCTTTAGCCTTACACAAAAGCCCCAACTCTTATCCGAATTATAGAATGTAATCTGCACAACAGGGACATCTGCACATGAGAGCTGATATCACCAGATGAATATGTGAAAACCAGGGACAACAGATTTACGTAGTAGTTGAACCAGCACTCTCGGTGTTAAAACGAGTAAATGATTGTAATAATTGATATCTAATTCAGGATTTTATGTATTCCTTTTAGAAATCCATCCATCCAACATTCACACTCAAACCTACGGCCATTTTAGAGTCTCCAACTAATCTAACGGGCACGTCTTTGGACTGAAGGAGGAAGCTGGAGTAATCTGAAAGATCATGTAAACTCCACACAGAAAAGCTTCTGTCCTCCAAACCAACAATGCAGCTCAATGAAGATATAAACAATGCCTACGATGCATCCGTTCAAATATGTCCTGTGTAGATCACACTTATTCTATTGTTATTTCATGCTGAATTATTAATAAGAAGACGTTTTGGCACAGACATTTGCAGTAACTCAGTAAGTGTTGTGTTCTTTGCTTTTACTAAAAACACCACAGGCACAGATCAATTAATCTCCACACTGACCTTCTCCAGCTCCTCCCAGTTGTAGTTGTTGTTGCCGACCACCATGGCCATCAGCTCAGACGGCTGGAACAGCAACAGGATTTCCCCCCCACACACTTTCAGGAAGCCGGAGGAGAAGGCAGAGTACTGCTCGCTCACCGAGTCTGTGAACACGTAGCGCAGGTAGGCCTCGACAAACTCCTTCCTGAAACACACAAACATGCAGGTTGAGTAAACATTCAGATCATTGATTTGTTCTCCAAAGCAGCTGACACATCAGTTTACCAGGAAATAATCAATTAAGACATGACGATGGGGCTGTAAACACTCTCTGCCTTCTCCATCGTGTTTTTCATCAACGACCTCTCCATCCAGCCTGACCTGAGCTTGTTTATAACTCAGTGACGTCTCACTTCGGAAGTTGCTCAGGTAGATTAAAACGGTGAAAAAAAAAAAAAAAAACACATCTTATCCCATCTCCCCTATCCCTCTTTCAAGCCCGGCGTAGTCTTGGCTGTGAGGGCTGTGAGGGCTGTTTCGTCATGAGCCTCGGATCCTGCTGAAGATTTCTGCCGCTGAAAGGACGTTTTTTTCTTACCACTGTAACTTTTGCTGCTTTGCTAAAGTGCTCATGATGGATTAAGACGGGTATTTGTAACATAGCAATAAGTAAGGTCTTTTAGCTGCTTTTTGTAACATAACAATGAGTAATGTCTTTTTACCTGCTCTTTCGTAATGTTAACAGACAAAGAGTAAGGTTTAGCTGCTTTTTGTAAAGTGTCTCGAGATAACACTTGTTATGAGTTGACGCTATACAAATTAAGATTGATAAATTGATTGATACAAAAATATTTTCAATAGTTATAATGCTAAAGCCATAAAAATAGCGTGATAGCTATTAGTATTTATTCTTTATTTTATAGAAACACCACTTTACATCAGTGAGGTGTTAAAACATGTGAAATGACATTATGTAAAAGATGTGCAGCTTTAGTTTAATTATGAACTCTGACCCTGGCAGGAAATACAATTTAGACCAAATCATTTCTCAAAGATAACATGTAAATCACAGGTTCACGTTCAAGTGGCTTGTAAAACATCAGATAGATCAGACCCTACCTGCCAGAGCCTGCTACCCAACTTGTCAAAGGCTCTTCTTAATGTCACAAATTGACTACTGCAACTCCTTATTGGCAGGTCTCCCTGCATGTACACTCAAACCTAGACAGGTGATCGAGAACACAGCAGCATGGTCATCAACCAAACCAAAACAATACATGTCACTGCACCGTTAATGTCCTTACACTGGCTCCCAGTTGCAGCCTGCATCAAATTCAAAATACTGTAGCTCGCTTAAAAAATAACAACAAAAACATCTCCTGCCTTCCCCAACGCCCTCAACCAGGTCTAACCTCCTGCCCACTACTCTGTGCCTTTGAAAGGCGCCTGGTACCATCTTAGTAAGTAAATATTGAGGGGATTTTTGCAGGAACTACTTGCAGGCCTTGCCATCTGCTCAGCTCAAGCAGCCAGACATGCTGACACCACCACACCCACCACCCACCCTCCACTGTCTCCCCTACTATCACTGTAATCAATGCCACTGGCTCAAGGACGAGCTGAAGAAACAGGGTCTTTCAGTGCCGGAAAAAACACACGCTGAATGACGCAAAACATAACAAAATCTTTTTTTTTTTTTTCTTTTTTTTTAATGTGTTTCCAAAATGAATGTGACCTTCACTTGGAACAATGGGAAGTGAGCTGCCAGCTGTGTGTGCACACGATAATCTCAGAGCTGGAAAAAAAATAAATGAGAAAAACACAGAATCATCTGTTGACCTTTAAATAAAACACAGTGAAAGCTTTAAAAACCTAGAACAAGGTCATTTAGAGATGGAGAGCTGATGAATTTCAGATGTAATCTTTGAAGATTTGATATTTGATCTGCTGCGCAGTCTTACCTGTTGTTTCTGTCCACACTGATGCTCTCTCCTCCAGGTACCAGCTCCTTGACTTCTGTCATCCCATAGTTCTCCCTGGTGATCTGAACACAAAGTGTGCACAACAAGTAGTCTAAGCTGGAGTTTGGTACACCTTTTAACATTGCAGGAGTGAAACGAATGAAACAGTTTACAGTTAAAACGATGCATGAAGATCAGAGATGAGATTTGTTTCTTAATGTCAAACAAAATTAACTTTGAAAAAAACTCTGACCTTATTTTCTAAACTTGTAATCAATGTGAGTAACAGATGAAATTGCTGCACTTACAGCAAAGTTAAGAAGAAACACCTCCTCCACATCGCCTCCTTCATAGTCTAGAAGTTGCTGTAGACTCCTGATGAAATTTAACAGATGGACCAACATTAAGATTTCATGAATGTGAGCAAATGGAAAACACAGTCATCATCTAAATGGGGACCAAAATCACCATCATTCAGTAAATATGCAACAGAGTAAAGACATGACGTACATTTCAAAACAGCTGCGTCATGCATGTTACGATCATGTTATACTACTATATCAGTGTGATCATAGCTCAGTAGAGTCTACCGCTTCAGACAATTTATAGTAAACACCCGTCATCACAGGATTTCATCTGTCCCTGTTTGACTTTTAAATTGAAACCAGGGATCAGCTGTGCCTGACAGCTGCATGGATCAAACAAATATAGTAGGGAACACCCAAAGCTGTCTGTCGGATTGAAAGTAAGACGGAAACATATTTGTAAGCATGGGAAATGACTCAGAGGGAGTGTCAGATTCACCATCAAAACACAGGGAACATAGAAAGAAGATCAAATACAATCACTTTATAGTTTGAGGTCATTCGCTGTTGGTATTTTTAAAATACTAAGAGACAATACAAATGCATGTCATCTCAATCAAGCCAATACATTAAACATAATCTTTATCATTTTAAAAGATACACTTTATAATCTACATTATCTTTATTAATAGTCACTGTGCTGATCCAGTCAGTCAGACTGAAACACTGTTAGAAAAGAGCATTAAACGTACACTGACATGGACATTAGGTCCTTTGTGGTTGTGTTCTCTCTTAAATAAACACCATGCACTGATCACTTGTAGCTTTCAGCGGTCTAATCTTAAAATCAATAGTAAACTGGAAACAATGATGCACAAAGGAAGTGCTGACTCCTCTACTCTAAATCAGGGCAGCAGGATTCCCCAGCGGCAGTTGATTTGATTTCTACTAACACAAAAACATGCAGGTTATGTAAGCGATGACACTGTTATGACCTCTCCACAAACTCCAATTCTTCTTTGTGTGTTTTTTGCAAAGCACTTTTTGAGTTTTACACTATTCCGTTACATTTGTAGGTAAACTGATTTTAACATTCCTCAAAAAACGATGACCATCTCCCGACAATAAAACAAAGCTGCTGCCTAATCTAAATGTATTGTATCGTGATGTTACTTCCTGGCCTCTACTTCTGGGATACCTGGCCTCGGTGGGCGAGAGCTCCGTGAAGTCCTCCAGCGTTGTTGACACGTCGAGCAGCTTCTTGTAGAGAGCCAGGGGGAAGTGCAGGTCCACCACTGTGGAGTTATAGATGGCCAGACCGCAGATGATCCCGATTAAGTGAAACCAGTTCTGCTCAACAAAACACTGAAAACACACATGAGAAAATAAATGATCAGACTGATGCTGTTAATAATACCACAGGCGGATCACCACATGGGCAGAGCTGGCAAGTGCCCAGGGCCCAAAATATTGGACTATAAATTCTAAGCCTTCTTTAAGTGGTTTTTCAGGGAAGGGACAGTCAAGGGTGGTGGGGCACACAAAGTGTAATATTTGCATGTGTAGGTAAGGCGCCAGGGCGAGTTTGTGTCCAAGGACTGTGGTCAAGATAATCCGTCCATGAATAATACTTTTACGTTTTTAACATCTAGCTTTACAAGTGTTGTGTCGTCCCAAGTTCACAAGAAAACTCTAGAGATGACTCAACATCAGTTTGATATATTCTCAACATTTATCATTCAAACAGAGACTCATCTACCCCACCATTAATCCCTGGAGCTGGACAACTGAAACACTTGTCACACGTTGAATCCAGATGTTAAAACAAACTAGGTGTAGTGAGCATGAGAAAATAAATGTCATTTAATACCATTTATAAGAAGCTGAGAACAGCAGGGTGTGCAATCATTTCTTACATGCGGTTATTTTGGGATTACCGGTTACATTTTTTTTACTAGAATAACATCTTATTTTACTAAGATTACTGTTTATGTTAAAAATATGTGTTATTACCTTTTTTTTGAGAGGACAAAACCCAACTAATATAAAGAGACTTCATCACAAGAAACCAACTCCTGTTTTATAAGAAAGTTATGGAGAACTTTACAAAAGAAGAGTTTTTGGTTCTTGTACTAACACCTTATTTCAGTTTTCTTGACCTTTTGGTCGACTTTATAACATATTAGAAACATAGATCAATAACAGTGATGTTCATTTTAACTTCCTATCCATCTGTTTATTCTCTGGTTGACCTCTTGAGCTCAAAATCAATATTTCTATTTTGTATCTGGACATTTAAATCTATCCTTCCATAAGGTCTGAGTTCATGTGATTTTTAGATCTTACAAGTCTCTTTAATAAACAAGAGCTAGTTGAAAAGATGTCTGACACTGCAGAGATAGAGGGTGACCAAAGGAGTCACAGTGACTTTAGAGGATCACTGTTCTTGAAATTCAGGGACATGTTTCCATTATAAAAGGTCTATGCTTTGTAAACCTCGATGTTGCCACGGACACTTCACTTTGTGTGATAGCAGGAACAACCATGTGTCCTAGAAAACACAGCTGAAGCTTAAAAATACAGCCGGAGCACTTATGACAGATAACAGAGTTTGTAAACCTGGAAAAAAGGAAATCAATTTTTACAAATAGAAAACAGAAATGTTTGTGTGAATAACACATTCCCTGTAATCTACAAAAACAGGTTTGTTGAATAAGTAGCATAAACACACTGTTCATTAAGCAGATGTGTGCGTATCTTTGAAGAGGCTGCTTCTGTCTGAGTTAGACAAAACATTTGGAGACTATATCGTCGTCATTTTGGCCAAACACAGCGCTCTGTCACAGAGTTTGTGAAGCTAAGTCACAGCTATAGACTACAGCAGACTACGAGATATCGTTCAGCTACTTACTGTTGTCATAATAAAGCATTCCTCTGATGCATGATACATGTAGACACAGTTAGAGGAGGAAAGTAGACTGCTAAAATCTCACCGTCAAGGGCCACACAAAAAAACGCTAGTAAAATATTTTACATTTGTACAGCACGTCTCCAGGGCGCTATTTAAACACTGTTTACTTCTCATGATGACTATGCAGAGGGAATCATCCGCTGTTACTTTATCTTATATCATGATGATATTTTTTCATCTGCAGATCATGGAACCGTAAGGACTGATCCGAAAAAGATCCGCACTATTCAGTAGAGTAACAACACATTACAGTTAACATGAACATGATGTGAGCATCTTTTAACTACTCGTAAAATGATACTATTAAATTAAACGTAAACAAACTGACTTGCATAAAGTAAATTAAAGAATTGAAATCTTAAAAAAACTTATTCTCTGTACAGTCTGGTCATATGAGTGTAGTGTTGTTCTGCAGAGTGACTTACTTTGTCTGAGAACCAGAGCAGGTTTGACTCATTGTAATGTGTGAACATCCCATAAACAGGATCCATTAGCTCCTTCAACAGCAGCAGGAAGAACTCTTTCGTTACTCCGCCTGCGTCTACGGCCTCCTCGCCATCGAAGATCACCTGAGGGAAGGGAGAGGTCAAGGTTTGTGGAAACAGGAAGAGTGTTCTTTTGTCAGACTTTCAGATTATTGGCTGTTACTCTAACCTTAAGCGGTTTCTTGAGATCCACATCGGAGTACATGGTGAGCTCACGTAATGTGTCACTAACTAAATGGTTCCTGCGCACATGAAGCACCAAGTATGGGTTCCTGGCAAGGTGGGGTTCCAGCGTGAGCAGCATAAAGACGTTGTGCAGGTTTGCACCGCTTACTGCCATCTTTAAAACAGGAAATACACACAAAAAACAAAAATCAAGATAGATGATAAAAGAGAACAACCACATTAAACACAATTAGGAACTCTTAAGCCATAATTCAATCATTTTAACATTCACACCAGCTACCTGCATTTGCAGTTCAGCATCTGTTTGCAGCATGGTTGTCTTGGCTTGAGCATTCAGTATGAACGGGTAGGCACATAGGTTCACGGAGGGAAAGTCACTCTGAAAGGAAATAAGGAATTATTCTTACTGTTTTTAAGGGTTGTTTATATAGCGTGTCATATTACTGAAACTGTTCCAAGGTCAATCTTTAAATAAAGTACCTGTGAAGGGGATGATCCAACTTTCTAGAAAACAAAATAAGAGAGAAACAAAGTCGATTAAGCAAGTTTGAAACAGACCTAAGATACAATTAAAAATGTGAACCAGCGGTTATATTGAAGGGGCTTGTATGTGAACATCACATCTTATTGGGTAGCAAAGTATGACAAATAGTAACACGCTGTCCATGCACAGTGTGAACGACATGGGTTAAGATTGTGAGTGTGAGTGTGTCTGCGTGTGTGTTTGGGTGTGTCAGGTAACGGAGGTAGGGAAACATGGTGGGAGAATGTCAGTACTCACAATATCAGCTTTACTCAGGAACCATTTGAGGTAGTCTTCCTGGATGTCCACCAGGCTGGTGATGTCGGGGATATAAAAGCGGTTGTACTCCACATGGTTGGCCTTTAAGTTGACCTGGTGATATGGAAACAAACACATTTTCAAAATATAAATATCCTCCTTAGAGTGCACTGAGGAGACAGTCGGAGAACAGACGCCTTGTTAAACATAGCATTAGGTGATCTGCGTTGATACCTTATGGAGTTTCTCCAGCAGCCTTAGAGTGGCAACAAAGTAGTTCTCGTAGAACAGGGGTACGAGCAGAGTCTTTCCTCCTGTCAGCATAAACACCACGATGCTCTTGTACATGTCGACCATTCTGGTGAACACGCTGCCGTCCACAAAACACCACCAGTTATCTGCAAGAACAAAGAGATACATCAAATTCATTCTATAGAGCAAACACCTCACTCGACCTGAATGTTTTACTTAAACAAGTGATCGAATGCAACTATGTGCTTTGAATTGAAAAAATGAGCTACTACTAACTTTTCAGATTTAGGCCATGTGTCACCCTAGCGTTTTTTTCTTAGTGTCTTTTTTCAATTATTTGAAATGAACAGAGCGTATTTGCAGCAGAAAGTGGCCGTTTAGAGAAAAAGTGCAGTGCCCAGAATTTTTTTTCCTGAGTGCTCCGCCCTTTTTTGTGGCTGCTCCGAGCCCTCAGGTTGAAATCTTTTTTACTTTTCAGAGAGGCGTTGTTGACGTCACCAGCGCACTTTTCCCAAATGTATGATATTTCCTGTAGTATGACGGATGGTATTTTTTTGCCCACATCACACGTCTTTGCTCCGTGTCTGATTGGGAAATAAATGATCTCATATAGAAAATATGCAGTAAAAAGCAACAGAGCAGTGTCAGTCAGCGCCCGTTGTCAACAGATTGTTGTCATAGAGACAGGATGGACGTGCAGCACTTTTCTTCCAAGCACACAAATGCTTCATGCAAGCCCCACACGGCCTTTCGAAACATTTGTTCAGTTCAGATTGAATTGCTACTGATTTAACCCCACAGAAGTAAAATACAGTATTCTACAGCTCCACAGCTACCATGCAAACTATACATAGAGTAAAGTATATCTATTCATTTGCAGCGGAACACGCTGCCTAATGAGAGCATTTTTACTTGTAGTATATGTTGATTCTATTTTTGTTCTTTTGTCTAAAGGACCAGAATGAGGGTTTAGAGGCCTTTGGTTCCAGATTTTAATGAACTTCATTTTTTTTATTTTTTATCTCAGGGTAAAAAAAATCCACTTCTAGATGTAAACTTCTTGCATTAAAGCAAAGTCCTGAGAGATGGGCAATGTTCGGATTTTAATAATACCGGTATTGATACCAATACTTATCCATACTCTTCTCCAAAATACGTCAATTATTATTTGGTGCATAAAACAAAGACAAATTTACTCATTAGTAACAAAAAAAAAAAAAAATACTTCCTGCATAAATCCTGATTTCCAGCCTTATTTGATCTATTATTTCTTAAATGGTAATTTTAAAACTCGTTTTATGTAAAGCACCAAACTCACTTTAACGTCTTTAACTTCAGAATGAAAACAACCTCACATCAAAGCAAAAACACAAAATATGTAAGTTGATTAATTTTATTCTAAAGTGGAAAAGAAACATTTGTAATTTAGAACTTTAAGTTGATACGCAATGGAAATGAATGCCTTTAAATAAACTCCCCAGACAGTTTGAAGAGCTTTGAGAACTCTGACTGTAGCATACGGACTCTTGTGGATTCACCTTTGTTCATCTTGAATTATTAATGGTTTCTGGTCTAAAATGTGCTCTGGGATGGGTCTTGCGGTACGTTGGAGCTTTTCCACTACACACTTAGAAGTGTTACAGTATGAACGTCATTCTACTGAAACCAAACATGTCAAGGCGCTGTCAGTTTAATAATAGCATATAAAGACACATCGGTCTCCCCGGCCCGGGCTGAGAGGGTGTGCATGCAGAATGACAGGGAAGCTGACGCAACATGAAAAAAGGTCATTTTATCATTACGCCTGATGTAAATCTGAAGGTTACAACCCTCAGGTGATACACCTGAAGTCATGAACAGAATCTCAGTCCTCCACAGTCCTCTGCAGGTTGAAGGTTATTGATTGGTCCTTTTTTTTTTTTTTTTTATAAGGAGCACAGGAACACTGCATGGAAATGCACATTTATATCAGGAAGCAAAGCTGTCTGACTAATTACTGAAACTGTTTTCTTATTATCAAAATGAAAAAAAAAAGACAAGGAAAATATTTCTGCGATAATAATCACCCCCTTGTCATTTTACCCGGAAAGATGTGATAGGTTATATAAAGGTTATTTATTGATTTTTTTTATTCATTAAGCCCTTTTTGATGCTTACTGTGCAGGTGGCTTGTTGCTGTAATTCTTATGTCTTTCATTATTTTGCGAATATTTATCAAAGACTGAAGACTCCCGTCAGCTGTGACACAAAGGCTGACAGGATTCTCTCTCATGCTCGTATATTTAAAAATTTGAAGCAGAGGCGAATGCTTCTAGAATGTGCAGAGAAGATGGGTCGCAACATTTTAATAAAAGCTATTTCATAAGAACCAACTAAAGGGAAAGTTGGCAGCTGTAATAAAGGGACTTTTCTGCTGTTGTGCCAGTCGTCTTATTAAATGCAGGACTTTCCATCAGTGCAGGCTGACTGTAAAGTTTAAATCACAACAGGATTCCCGTTTGTCCAGGAGCTTATCAGTACTTTAGGTACTAGACAATCAGGTACCCGAAACCAAAAATTCTATCCCTAAAGGTCATGCATGAAAACTGTTAGTGAGCATGTGTCTTCAGGGAAGGCAGAAGTTCCAGTGTGATTCGTCTTAAGTTCTTGTCTTTTCTTTTCTTTCCCTTTTCCCCATTATTAACATCGACCCTTAAAAAACCTTGATTCTGGATCTAAATATTTCCTCTGCATAACAAGCACGGCCCAAGAGACATGGACCGGTTTGAGATGCTGACATACAGCAGATGAAAAATGTATAGTCTTGTGGTGAGAAGTCTCATAGTGGGTTTGTCATGACCTCATGTTCTGAGTAATAAGCTACCATAGGAGTTCTGTTAGAAAGAAAGAAAGTGTGTGCATGCAAGTATACCCAATACTTTGCTGGGGTTGGCGTCTAGCCGGAGGATGGCCATTGCCAGGGGGATAGTGAGGCGGATGTAGTTCTTGGAGTCCAGCAGAGCCGGGTACTCAGACAAGATGAGGTAGATCCTCATGGCCTCGACGTCAGGAGGGGAGCGTGGTAGCTGAGGGATTAGAAGACTCTCAAAACTCTTGCTGGCCTAAAAAGCCGGATGGACACAGGAAGAAGAAGGACACATATGACAGAATGTTTATATTTACACTTTTAATAACATAGTAACAAAACGTATTTACTGTAATTTACTGTGATCTGTTTGAAAGGAGCAAGTCTACACAAATCAAGCAGAGCAACTTATGAAATACTATTCCACTTCAAAATAAAAGGGCAGTGAGGAAGACGTATTGCTAACTGAATGTTGGGAGAGGCTTTTAGTGGTTTGGAGTTTGGCCTTGTTATTCCAAACAGATTTTAATTCATGTTGCTTTGAAAGGCATGAGGTCAAAAACAAACAGTGTGGAGCTAATGTTAGAGGGTATGACTCAGGATCTGCCACAGAACAAAATGTTCTTTCAAAACAAGTGCCATGTTCACATATAATGTTTTTATTAAACACAAGCTGGATAATCCATCCCCAGACCTTTAACTTGTTTATTTTGAAAACAAGAGTAAACATTTTGGGATATTTTGTCTCACATGATCAAATCAAAAAACACATTTTACTGTTTGATATCCAGGGTTCCAAATATCTCCAAATATAACCTTTTGTTTGGCAATTATTCAGATTTAAAGTACCAGGGTTTGACTTGGAGTTAGTTGTAAATCCTCCATTTCAAACTTTGATCCTGGTTTTCTGAGAGTGAGAGTATTCAAGTTCTGTTGAACATGCCCGGAAAGGGTGATAGGTGGGAAGAGCTGTCCTTACATCAATTGCTTAAAACGGTTTCATAATTTCTTCCTGTGGCCAATTAAGAGTACGTACACACACCATCTGATGTCTCCACTGTGTGTTAGTGACAAGTTAACTAAATACATATTCAGCACACGTAAAGCACCGATAGAATTCAATTGGAGTCGTGTTAATGGCCACCGAAAGAAGGTGAGGTTCAAGGTTGTCTTTATCATCCCTCTGAGAGGACCATTTGTCTTTCAGTCAGGAGTAAAAGCAACATACATCCAACACAAGACGACGCTAAGAAGTAGAAGTCCAATGGACAATGAATACAACAGATAAAAACAGATTAAAAAGCAAACCAATAAGTCATTGAAAAGGGGAATGGCATCAGGTTTTTTTTCAGTCTATTTGTCCTGAATATCCTGGTAAGATGTTCACTCTCCTTTTGGCTCTGTTTATTTTTTTTCTTCATCAGCAAACCAATTAATTTCTGAAGGAATTATTGGTATCTTAAGCTGCAGATGGTCCACTATATAAACCAGGTTGTTGCTTACTTTGTCACATTGCACTGGACACACACCATACTGTGAATTATTATTATTTTTTTTTTTTTTCGGTAAACAAGAGTGAGAGTGAACTAAAACAGAACATATAGAGCTGTAAAGCCAAAGTAATAACTTGAAAGATGCTTAAACAGTCAATAGAACTGGACAATACAGAGTCAGGTGATAAACTTGACCCATTCAATATAAAGGTACTGATAAGTGCAGCTTCAAAGACATCTGTGACCTGACTAAATGAAACGGGACCCCCTGTGTAAAAATTGGTGTTCATTCTTCACCAGGAGGAGGCGCTCTGACAACAGCAGTGTGGTGTTCTGTAATGCACTTTATAACCACAAACTCTCTATTTCATTACAGCACGGAAAAAGAGGCAACAATGGGAGTTAAAGGGGAATTTTAAACTAGTACTATGAAATGTAATATTAGAAAAACCCTACCTGGGTTTGTGTTAGGGTTAGGCTAACCGTAACCCTAAATAAAGGATATTAGCTTGTGCATTTAACAACATAAATCAACTACAAGTCAATACCTGCTCCAGGAGTCCGGAGAAAGCCGGTCTGCTGAGCGTCTCAAAAAGCATTCTGACGGAGTTGAGATCGATGCCCGGGATCTTTGGGTTGGTTTTGAAGTGTGTATCATCACTGAGAGAAGCAAAACAACAGGTGATTATTGTAGTGTTTGGACCATCTTTGATGTCTCAGTGATCACTAACAGGATATAAATAGTTTAGAAGTCACATCCAGGGACAGTAAAGCCTTGATATAAAAAAAGACACACAGTATTTTGGATTAAACAAAACAGTCTAAATAAAACTCTGACATGAGTCTTAATAACACTGGTGAAGGGGAACACACTCAGCCTGAAAGTATTTCAGTCAGATGCAGCCGGCGAGCCAGAACACGGCCACAAAGCCAACAAAACCCTGCACATGAAGGTCGGCACCTTTTTACAGTGTCATCCATCACATTCGTATAACATCCGTTCTATTTAGTCATAACACTGATACATCAGATCTGATGTTGTGCACACTGTTTGCCAAACAATAACCAACCATGCACATAGTACTCTGTGAGGTTTATCTGTGACCCACATCACTGAGAGCTCTGAGAGTCTCGTATGAATTAAGATTAAATAAAAAGAACCACAAGTATTAAGTCCTTAACTACAGTTTACTGCTAACAGTACTACTTGGTGTGTTTCAGCAGACAGTTAAGTATTAAGTTCCACATCTTTCATTTAAAGATGGTTTCCACCCTGTTGGCCTCCAGAGCTCATCCTCTGTTCATGATAAGTATCTGCTGATGAGTGTTTGATATACATCCACCGCCTTTACATCGAGTTATGGGCAGAGAAATCTGAAGTCTCACAGACTTCCCAGCAGTCTACTTCATGTAACGGTCTGTGCTTTCGGCCCTGTTTTTCATTTTTGTTGCATGATATCTTTGTACTGTCCAAACAGCTCATATGATCCTCGTGCAAGGTGGGAACAATTCATTCCTGCTGTTACATTTGGATCACAATTTCCCTTTCTCTTCTTATGTGCAAAAAGATTTGACTTATATAGTCAGTTAACTTGAATATAATGGTGGGGTCCTATGGGGGACAAGATAGTGCCTGGGGGATTGTGAGAAAAAGATGGGAAAAGAAAAGTTCTGATTCAAAATTGTTACTTTTTCTCTAATCTTTGATTTTTTTCCACTGAAAAATAAAATAATTATTTTACCTCCAATAGCATCAATCGGTCCTTTCTAATTAAACACTCTGAAAGGTTAAGTGTGTGTGTGTGTGTGCGTGTGGGGCGCTATATCCTTGATAGGAAAAAACCCCATGTTAATTATAATAATATAACTAATTGTTGTAGAAAGTGGCACTAAATGAAAGATGTTTAAATGTGAAAGTGAAGTACTAATACCTCAACATTGTTTGACTGTCCGTCACAGAAACATACACTTTAATGTACAGACTTTGTGTTTATGCACCTTTGGTCCAAGAAGCTGGCGTTCCAACAAGCTGTTGATGAGAGTTGAATGATGATGTCACTGGGAAAAGAAACACAATGGAAAAATATCAGACCAAAGAGAGCAGACACAAAAACCTAGAATATTATGTGTTTGACATAATCGATATGTTAAATATATATCCTTAAAAAATAACGAACACTGAGCATTTCACTCAATAGCCTTCTTGATTGGACTTACTTTGTGACACTAGAATCTGGGCTGTACATCAGCTTTAACCTCCATGAGTTTAATCTTTCATAAGTGATTGGGGAGAGACTTTTACTGACGTTGATCACTCTGAAGTCTTCTGGGGCGACAAAACTCTGCAGAGAGGAAGAGAAACAGAGAGATAACAGCACAAACATTTAAAGACTGTTTGCACTGGACTGTCCCCCCCGAGAGTGTCACCGCTCTTCACAGAGACATTTGGGCCTCGTTCTGCTGCACCGACTCCCTCTCCTTCATGAAGATCAAATAAATGAACCACTCCTGAGGGCATTTCAACGGAGAGGCTGAATGCTTGTTATTTCTTTATCAAAACGCACTCCTGACAATTTGCTGGATATCTGCAGCAGACAAGTGCTCCATTTACAGCGTTTATAAACACTAGTCAAATCTTAAAAGACATTAATGCCACCTTGTGGTGAAATCCTGGAACTGACGTAACAAAGCTTCAATAATGTTTTAATTACAGGTTGCTGTTGTTGCTTCTTTACTCTAAATCAGTTTCAGTTTAAATGATTTGGGTCTGCCTGTTTGCGTTTGTAAAAACTGAAAGATTCTAATATAATTTATCAGCTTTGTTTTGTTTTATTATGAAAGGGTTAACTTGAATTATTGATTTAGCGTTGGTGGCTGGCAGTTTCACTTCAGCAAAGGTTTTTTTGTTTTCATGACACATTCAACAAGTTTCTAACTTTAAATCAAACAGTATTAAATATATTTGATTCCAAA
The DNA here is from genome assembly GCF_963930695.1 of Labrus bergylta. Lineage (NCBI taxonomy): Eukaryota > Metazoa > Chordata > Actinopteri > Labriformes > Labridae > Labrus > Labrus bergylta. The sequence goes on from NC_089195.1 coordinate 24,214,148, forward strand.
TAACGATGCTTTGCTTTCTGAGGGGAGAGATGACAATCAAAAGGACAATAAGAAGAAGTGGTAATAGATTTGAAGTCAGCTGATAGAAAGGCAACACGCTTTGGAGAGAGGATTTAAAAAATGAAATCACATACCTGGTTAGTGGAGTACAACAAGAAGCTATGGTCTCCCCCACAGATGATTTTGGTCACTGTATAATGTTTGGATTCTAGAAAATGAAGGAAATAGAAACAGCATAAGTAAACATTCTCCAATAAGCCATTCAATGAAATAATCAGGATACACTTTCATAACCCCAGGCGAGGAAATCATCATAATGTACTAGCCAGGCATTTTATAAAAGCCATTTAAACCAAACAATCGTACAGAGTATATAATTAACATGTTTTTTATGTATAACCCAGTCCTCTGCTGCTCACCTGTTCTATGGACATTTCCAGTCAGGAAACTGCCCTTGACAGGAAATGGGCTCCTGGCATCACCCCGTATTCCAGTGCCCAACTGCCCATGGCTGTTACAGCCAAACGCATACACCACACCAGAGGAAGGCACAAACGCCAACGTGTGGTGCCTGCCAACAACAAAAACAAATTCACACTTTTAGGACACAGAGAAACAGAAGCAGCCTGTGAACGTCACATTTATCAGGATGTCCTTTAGAGCTTGATTTAAACCCAAAGCAGTGACCTTTAATTTGACTATTTCATCTTTTGATTGTCATGCTGTGACAGAAAATGTTTACATTTAAGCATCTTTGTAAGTTTATGTATATCTTATATCTTTCCCTCCTCATATTAAAAAAAACCTCTGCTAAATTAAATGACATGAATATGTATCAAATGTGAAATGATTCTATTCAAAATGTTTCTTTCATATATTTGTGGTTCTTGATTCTGCTGTTTTTGTTTCCTTCTTTCTGATAGTATTTCAATTATTACATATCAAAACAGAGACAAACAATCTTCCTGTTTAAAAACTGAGCAATAAACTTCTCCTTGATTCAGATCGTATTCTCATGTAGTCAATGAAGTTGACCCTTGAAAGTACTGCTCAAGTTCATGCAGTACAAGACTACAAACCTGAAGACTTCAACTTCAAAAATTGCCATAAACAACGTTCTCACACTTCGTAGAGATAGACCTGTACAGAGTTGTATCACATTGTGCAACTCTGTGAAAGTGTGTACCTGCCACAGGTGATCTGGGAAACCTCAGTGCCCATGAGCTCCAGCACTCGTCTGGGTAAAAGTTCATTATTGCTGGAGCCATGACCCAGCTGACCCAACGCGCCATCACCAAATGTAAACAAGCCGCCATCCTGCCAGAGAGATTGTATTGTTCATGTTGTTTATTGTAGTTTTTCTTGGCATCGTATTAGAGTTGTACGTATTTTCTCCAGCAGTGGTCAAGAGATTACAGAGTTGCATTGTAACATTTTGATTTTGACTGATGAATGAGTCAAGGTCATATCATGCAACATGTAGCAAAAAGCAGCACAGCAAGAGAGCTTCCAAAACTGAGAAGCAATTAGCCAAAGTGGACTTTAAAAATGTTTTTGGCATGCATTATAACCTAAGATTTTGACGCTCTGCAAAGCACGGATGGAACGCTTGTCTATATCGTTACCTTTGTGAGTGCTGCTGTGTGTTCATCCCCACAGCTAATATGAACAACTTTTTGAGATCTCAAGAACTTGATGTGGCACGGGACAGCACGATCTGAGGACAGGAACAAAAACAAGCGAGTAAGTCACGCTGTTCTGTAGTCTGATGTACAGAATAATGATAATAATACCTTTTAACACACTAACAACTTTAGAAGCATCCTTTCTGCACAGTGTTAAAGTGGGTAAAAATGGCATGGCATTATAATACCACTTGTTCTCAATTTTAAATGAATTTAATTTTAAATGTTGAACTTTTGTTTGAGAACATTTAGTGCATCTTTAAAAGAAAGACCTCTCATGCAGGAAGCGCCTTACTATTGCATTATACAAAACAATGAATACAGACCCTTTCATGATCTCTTTACAATGGCTGCTTTTTATCCGGTTGGTTATTACCTTGTTTATCATTGAGACCCAGTTGGCCAGCTTTGTTCTTGCCCCATCCAAAAACCGCTCCGGACAAGGACAGAGCAAAGCTGTGGTCTCCCCCGGCGGTTATCTGTGCCAAAGGAATTCCAGCCAGAGACTTGAGGGGATGAGGGAACAGCTTGCTGGACTCTCCTTTCCCCAAACCGAGCTGACCGCTGGTGTTCTGGCCCCATGTGAACAGCTGGCCATCTGGGAGGGAAAGCACAGAGACACAAAACGGTTCAATGTGCGTCTATACCAACAACTGCCATTTCAGGGGAAACTATAACATTTGTAAGGTAATTTGGTTGCTGTATCTAAATACATAAACTGTCTAAAATAGTACATCTCATACACAGAGACCACATATAGAGCAAATATGGACCAGATTTCTACCCTAGACCTTCTCTCAAGGACCCCACTTTGCATCTTTCTTATATGTCCTTCTGAATTACAACTCATTACTTTACTGTATTTCAGACCCATATGTCTATGTCATTATGAAAAAGCAAAGCAAATACAGGACATCAACGAAGGGATATAATCAGTACAGTTCAGTTTTTCACAGTAATTAAAATACATAGAGACATTTGCACCAAGGCTAGTTGGTGCAAATGTCTAATTGTAGGTAGAATGCCAAAAGAATGACGGATTTAATGTTTCAAAGAATTAATGTTATCTTTGCCCAAGTGCCTGGTGAGATCCATAACTTTGTGTAGCACCAAAGTACAAAGACAGAGGCTCTGCAACAAATATTACACTTAATTGTCATGCACTGTTTATACGTCCCGCCATTTCTATTCAGCGTCTGTTTTCTCAGATAAATCAAATATTTTATGAAAAGAAGCTTCACAACTCTTATTCTTTCAATTCGTCTGTACTTGTTGGGAAGCTTGAGCAGTATGTTTTGGTTGAATGTTTGCTTGAGTGATGTCTCGAGTTTTTCGCACACAAGCCACGGTGAAAGTCAACCGGTTGTCATAGTAACAAACAAAAATGAAACGAGAAATAATCATCAGACAACAGGTTAGAGAACATGAAGCACAGTTTGCCAGTCGAGATGATTGTGAGATGCAAAATGTTGCAAAGTTGAAGCGGCCATCAGTCTGACCTGGATGGAGGATAGGAGTTTAGAAACATAGGTTTTAATTGTATTAGTATTAAGAGCAGATTGTGTTTTCCTCACCTCTAGAAAGTGCAATGCAGTGCTGATTCCCACACATTACTTGAGAGATCCGATGGTCACACAGCCTCTTGACCAACCTAGGGGGAAAAATTGATAAATTATTCATACATTTAAATGATTAACATTATAAATATTTCATGTGGAAGTTTCCTGATACACAATACTGCAACAAATGAAAACAGTCAAAGTGAAAAAACAAACACCTCTGATGAGGTTTGATCTGCAAAGTGTGGGTAAACCACACGTTGTCCTACATCTACATCCTTGTTCTCCTCTTATCATCAGGTGTCATTTAATGATGCAATGAAATCACAACTCAGTCTCAAAGATTGTCTTAAATTTTCTATTTTGTTGATATTTCTATCTCTCTAACCACCATAAGCAAGTAGTTCACAATCACTTTAAACATCACTATCCTAGTACACAGAAGTTCTCTAATTAGTTTAATACATGAAAGAATTATGATGATTTTTTTATATTCTCATTAAATGAGATCCCAATGATTTGTTACTAATATTTTGGATGAATGGGTCAAACCAATGAAATAATTGTTTGAGCAGCCCTTGTCCTCATTAATGCTCAAATCATAACCTCCATTTTTTTTTCCTGGTGTTTTACTGCCCGCTTTTACTCACCTTGGTATTCGAACAGCCGTCTCCGAGGTGCCAAGGCCGAGCTGACCCCCTTCGCCGGCCCCCCAGGCAAACACTTGACCCTGCTCGTTCACCGCCATTGAGTGGGTCCGACCACACGACACCATCGTGATCTTCTGAGTGTCCAGAGCTCCTACCAGCTCTGTAGAGAGGAGGGAGATTAGAGAATATCTGACAAACCACCTCATTTAGAGGCTTGTGTAAGGTGGATGAATTGCTAATGATATAAATATAAACATACTTTAAGGAAATACTACAAACCAAAAATAATATTAGGTGCAAGTTGTTCAGTTTGAGGGTTTTCATCAAGGAAATCCCACTCACTTTTCACCGAGAATACACTAGTTTTATTCGCTCAAGGTGCAGTGAGTCTTGCATTTATTCATTGTTGTTACAGTTTCACCCACATGCCTATACAAAGTATCACACTATACAAACTTGCGCCCACATACCAACACATATCCACTGCTGTCTGCAATCACTTCACAGGGTTTGAGAGTGTCTCAAGCGTCCAAGAAATCAGTATGTGGTTAGATGTGAGCTTTGCAGCAGACGCTACAGATAAATGGAGGCACTTTAACAACGTGTTTAGGCTGAAGCTTTGTAGATCAACCTTACATTAAATCAAAGTCAGTGTGCAATACAACTTAACAACATCCTGAAGATGTGAAAAGAAGCTCATCATATGAACCATGCAGGTCTGACGATATCTAACAGCTGGATAATCAGACCTGCCGCTGCACTTTCATTTTAACACTTAGGTGTGTTTTCTGCAGAATCAGTGGGTAAAACCTCAAAACTTCAGTCTGCAGCCGAGCTAGCAACTCTATAAAGCTGAGGTTAGGCACATTGATGCTTTGAGATAATTACTAACATCAGCATGGTGACATGTTTGGAGAAATAATGCTACGATTGTTGTGTTAATCTTTAACACTTTTGTAGTTGGCTGTTAGAAGGCAACTTTTGCTAATCAGCACTGAACACAAAGCCGATGGTTTAGTCATTAGTTTGCACGCACATATTTGTTGATACACTTCAGACATGTAACATTTTGTCCTGATTATGGCGGTGGGAAATCTAAGAGTTTTGAGTTAATTGAATTCATCTTCTAAAAACGGTGAACTTCTTGATTAACTTTCATGGCAATCCATCCAGTAGTCAATGCATTTCATTTAAACCTTTAATCTCATGATGCTGCTGGTGTCCAATCTGAGTGACTGCGAGTATGAACCTGCCATTGGCCTGTTTTAGAAGTTCAACTTCATCTATTTGAATTTGATAATTTATAAAAAAAAATTCAATTGCTATATTAAACATCAAGTTGTGATGTGAAGATTTTGAACTTGTATTCGTATAAGAAAATAATCTGGCATTATTGTCTTTGGCAGGGATTTCCACCAAAACAAGTTCACTTTCTACACTATTTTGTTACGCCATCTTTGCTGCAAGCCAGAAACAAATTCAGAATAATGATTGGTTCAGCAAGACTTTCCTCTGGCCTGTCTACAATACAGTCCAGATACAGGTACTAAAGTAATGACAATCTAAAAAGTCAAAGCAATCCATTGGTTGTTAAGATATTTCAGAGGTGGTCTGACAGACAGACCCATAATTGATTTGTTATGTTTCAACAGCATTTTCACATATTTTTCTACACCCACCTACTTACATGAGTGCTGCCTGCAGGGTGGTGTGATATAATTGCACAGATTAAAGAGAGGTCAGTTTACCTGGAGACGTCCCTGGTTTGTCGTGGCCCAGCTGTCCACAGCTGTTAGAACCACATGTGTACACACTACCATCATGCAGCAGGAACAGCGAGTGCTGCCCTCCACAAGCCACCTCCTTTAGTCCCCTGTCGCTAAACACATGACAAATCCTGGGCTCAAACATGGGGTTCCTCTCTGCACCGATACCCAACTGTCCATCCTTTGCATTCCCCCAACACAGCATGTTGGCGAGGGGAGGAGGGGTGAGCACCAATCTGAAGGGGAAGCGAGTCTGATGCCAGATGGTGGAAGACAAGAAATGTTTAGGCTTGAGAGCAGCCCCGCTTTCTCCTCTTCATATAAATTCCAACCCTAGGAAATAAAATACAGGTTTATTAGGCATCTGTCATCATAAGAAACAGACAAGAATCATTATTCTCCACGTGTGAACACTGCATGTTTTTAATAATACAACAAGGATGGGCTTAGGGAGGGGTGTGGCTGTGTGTGAGAGTGACGTAAGCTGTATGACAGAGGAACAGGAAGAGTGTTTAAATAAACTGTGTCGGTGTAATCCCAGCTTAAGCAGCTCCTGGCAGTGCTGCCTTGCTGTCATTTCACTTGTAAAAAAATATGCATGTTACTGACCGAGTTAGCCGTGGGATATTCACAAATGGACATCACGCACGATAAGACAAAGAACATGGAACCAGGCACCAAATAAATCAAAGCCTGGTAGGACAGCCAGAACCCGGATCAAAAGTTGTTTGCCGTCTACCTCAACATTTGTGTGAACAAAATCATCATTCTTGTCTGTACTACCTGCACTCGACTGCCAATGTGTGAATTAGACCGAACTGAAATAAATGGGGTCAATTGAAATAGCACTACAAATAAACATCTCAACTTTCCAATTTTTTTTTTTACCAAAGCTGAAACAAATATTACTACATCTACATTGATCTACTTACATGTTGTAAAGGAAGAAACACTGGTCCATCCTTTTCTAATGAGACTATTTTCATTTTTTTTTGTCCTCCATTAAAGTACATTTGATGAAGATGTTTATTTAAAATGAGGGAAATTGTAAAAAAAAATAAAAATAAAAAATAAAAAAAAATCATATTAAACATGTCTAGCATTTGAAGCAAAGAACAGATTTTTAGAAGTGATCTAAATTAATTAATTAATTAATTTTGTTGTAATATAATGCAATACAGGTCAACAACACGACATCTTAAATGCCTCTGTAGGTTGAATTAAACTGAACATTATACCCATCATGAGGAAAAGCAGGCTGTTGCAATATTTATAGTTGAGTGTACCTACAAACCTGGGACTATTACTAACCGTGTGGAAGGACACATTCAGGTTTAGTAACACAGAGGGCACGTCAGCCAACACCTGAAGAGAAGACGCCAGCTGTGTTTTGTGTATATCCTGTATCTGAATAATCCAGCTGTAATGTGTTTCAGGTTACGATAGCTTGATGTTGGGGAGAGAGAAAAAGAGGAGTGGCCTGGGTCTGCGTTGTGCAGACATGTTTGCGTGTGTAGGTATAATGTATGAATTGGCATTAGCTGTTAAAACAGGTTATTAAGGGAACCTAAATATGCGCCTTCGTGACCCACACAAGCCATTAAAGTTAACAGTGAGCTAACGTTAGCTAATTAACCTTAGCAAAGCTGCAACATCGCCGATTGTCAATTTTAGCGATGCAAAATCACGAACACCGCAATGTTAAAATAAGCAGAACGGCGTTATAGTTGCTAGTTCGCCCCGAAATTTAAAATATTTTTTGTTTACCTGGAGAGCTGCATTCTGATGTTGGGCGTTTGGTTTCGGTTCAGCTAAGAAATCCAGCTAGGAAGTGCCACAGCTCGACTACGTCACTGGGCGTCAGACGTAGGAAAGCTGTGATTGGTCCTCAGGGTGGAAGGCGCAGGTGCCATAACAAATTCTGGATAGTTTTTCCTCTGGTTTCAAAGCAAACATTTATATGTTAAATGTTGAAATGTTATAAATATAGTCTAACTGAAGGAGGATGAGGATGCATGTCTGTTATGGACCATATGTAACTTTGATTTGATGGCAAAATATAGCCCCTTATACATTGCCAATTCAAGGTGGGAGGTCACTCCTTAAGCAGGACACTGCAGGATCTGAACATCTGCATGTTTGTTCACACCTCATATGTTACACAATATCGTAAAAGCTATATGAAATCACTCGTGGACAACGATATTAGGCTGCTGCGGGTTAAAAGTACAAATGGCGTTATGCTGGAGGACCTTCATTATTATGTGTGAAGTCTGTGGGCTTTTGCACTCCCTTGTCTAGATCAGTGGTTCTCAACTGGTCAAGTCTCAGACCCCCCCCCAACATCTCCTTCATGAACAATCACGACCCAAATATGTGATACAATCAACAATTCAACCAATTAGATTTATCTAATGAAAAATTGTGTAGTTTGGACCTCAGACGGTAGAACATGTGACAGAACAAGGAAATGCAACAAAACAAAAATGTTTAAAAAGGGCTTCATGGACTTTTTGACACAATTTCCTCTTCCAGGCACACATTCGCGACCCACTTTTGGTTCCCAACCCACCAGTTGAGAGCCACTGGTCTAGATGCATTGTCTGCACGCATGACCAGAGTCTTACAAAAGGGAATTAACACAAGCTGCACACAAATAGTATTTGGAAGTGATAAGAAATGACATTGCTGTGCTCCTCGCTAACGTCTTTGACTTTTCCTCCAACTGAATTCAGGCTGTGCATGTCCATCTGTATTTGGAAAATCTTTTGGCATATTTAACTTTCTGACACTTTTAATATCTGGCTTACATTTTCCCATTTCTCCAAAGTCACCTTCCCAAGCCTTATAGAGCAACTTGCTGACATCTTATTTTTACAGTAAATTTTTACATTACTGTGGTGATGTTTATCTGTACTCAGGGGGCTGTCGCTGCCAGGCATAGCATTAAGTAATTTGTAAAGAAATGTGTCAGAATATGTATCAATCATATCATTCTGGTGGAAAACAGGCTACTTTCATCCATGTCTTGCTGTAAATATGATTCAATTGTTTTGCCCGACCACGCTTCAGTATCTATGAATATCTATTTCCAAAAGTTTATTATAGGCCACCATGGCGTCTTAACACGCATCTGCCCTTGGATGAGGATTTTATCAGTTTTGTTTCAAAGCAGCTAGGCTTATTCTTTCAGGTCAACGAAACTCCGGATGTGTCAGCTTCGGTGCTGTGGGAAGCGATGAAGGCTTTTATAAGGGGAGAGATCATTTCGTATGGGGCACATCAGAAGACACTTAGGATGGAGAAACTAACAAACTTGTCCAAATGTATAGCACACTTGGACTCTTTGTATGCAACCTCAAAGTTGCCAAAATTCTATAAAGAACATATGTCTTTACAGGCAAAACATGATCTTATGATGTCACAAAACACTACTGAACTTCTCCTTCGCCCCAGGTCCCAATTCTATAAGCAAGGGGACAAAAGCAGTAAATTATCTCAAATATCTCAACTACAGTAATTCCACAGATTGAAACAGGCATGGGTGTTACATCAGATCCATTGGAGATTAACAAAAGCTTTATGGAATTTTACAAGTTGTTGTACTCGTCTGATCACTGTCATGCTTCTGCAGGCCCCGGCCTTTTTTCGAAACAATCAACAATCCCACTCTGGATCAGTTTATGGCTGGAGAACTGTAGCGTCCTATCACAGTGCTTGAACTTGAGGCTGTCTTTTGTAAATCTACAGACACTGAGGACGGCATAACAAAGGATACGAACGTTGCCATCATCCTGGTAATAGAAAATGAGGTCGTCCTGGAGGATCAGATCGTTCAGCATGGCATGAAGGACTATTTGCATATGGTATGCTCATGGGTCTGTTGTATGCAATTAACATTGACTACCAAAAGGAAGTGCAGTACACATTTCAAGTCGTACAGAAGAACCTAATGAATATCGGTGATGACCACTGCACCTTCAAGGGTCCATGGACTGAGAAAAAGACTTCTTAGTAAAGCTGTGTAGGCACTACACTGAGGTCGGGAGTTTTCTGAAAGCTTCCAAAAATATTTGGACATTGTCTCCGATCTTTTCTGAAGTGTTTGTTTTACCACAGTAAGACCACCTCATTAAATGTGTAAATTACTGATTTTATATGTTTACTGCATCTGAAAATGCTGAGAAAAGTGACCGATCAATGGTAAATGCAGCAAAAGAAAGTTTTTTGCACATTCTTGGGTGGAAATGTTTTTACCAACAAGCTAGCACAGTATTTTATGTAAAAAACATTTGTAAATGTTTAGATGTGCTTTTTGATCTAATCTGCTATTAAAGGTTTAAGAACAAAAGTTGGTTGTTTTCTATGATAAAACGAATAACCTGTAAAGATGATACCTTTTTAAAATGTTATTTGAAAGGAAGTTGAAAGCAAAAGCAAAGAGGATCACTAAAAATGTTTAAACTAAACTGATTTAAGTTGATTTATATATATATATATATATATATATATATATATATATATATATATATAGATATATATATATATATATATAGATATACATATTCAATTTAAATTGATGAATTCACTTAACTCAATATTTTAGGTTAATTCAACTTTTAATAAAGTATTTTTTCGTTTTTGATTTCAAGTCAAAAGAAATAGAAAGACTATTTTGCCTCAACTAGATAATTTCACAGGAACTGAATTGTGATCAAAAGTTTTGTTAAAGATTTTAGTACAACTGACTTGATGTCAAGTTTATTTGACTAGAAAATTGTATTTCTTTGGAATAATCACAAATATATCTCAACTTATCATTTTAAGTTCAGTCTTAACATTTTAAGGACACTAGCTTTTTTAAGTTATAACAAATAGTTTTTTTTCAGTGTGCACCAAGGTTCGGTTGGCAAAACATTTTGGAACAGTGTCTCCTTTATGTGACCGATGTCTCCAAGCACCAGCAAATTACACACACGTGTTCTGGTGCTGTCCTTCTTTGAGTAGATTCTGGTCTGAAGTTTTTACTGCATTATCTAAGATAACTGGTGGAAATCTTGTCCCTAATGTTCTCAAGGCTTTGTTTGGGGTGCTACCTATTCCGCTTAAATTGTCTTCAGCTAAGAAGGAGTTAATAGCATTCACAACTCTGTTAACCAGGAGACTAATACTTTTAAAGTGGAAGTCCTCTGTCCCACCTACTTATGTCAGCTGGATTAAGGAGGTGCTTTATTTTATCATTGATTGACTTCAGATGTATGTGTGTGTATTTGTCTTATTTCACATGTTACAATGTTACAATTCACTTTGTCATGATTTGGTCTTTTTTAGTTTTGTTTTTTAGTGTTTCTTTATGTTCTAGTGTGTTTTGTTCACTCTTGAGTTCTGTGTGTCTTCAGTGTTTAATGTATTTATTTTGTAGTTGTCCTCAGTGGTTCTTGTCTTGTGTTCATTCCTTCCTCTGTGTGTTTCCCTCCAGTGTTGATTGCCCTCATTGTCTTCACCTGTCTTGTTAGTCTCACCTGTGTTTGATTACCCCTGTGTCTATTTAGTCTCTGTGTTTCTTCCCTTCTGTGTCAGTTCATTGTATATGTGTGTCGGATGTCAGTTTATTCGTGGCGCCTTGTTTTCTCCTGGTTGGATTTTTTGAAGTGAGTTTTTGTTTTCCTTTTTGTTTAATTAAATATATTTGTTAATTCTGCTCTTGGGTCCACACCTCCTTGTTTTCCAACCGTTCATGACACACTTAGCGGTCGCTTTTATCCAAAGCGACATATATCAGAGAGTAAGTACAACACTGAAGCAGCGGGAGCAATGCAGGGTTAAGCGTCTTCCCCAAGGACACATCGGACAGGTTGCTCAGCTGGGGATCGAACCCTCAACCTTCCATCTGAGAGGAGACGACTCTACCAAGCCTTTACCACAGCAGCTTAACCTTACCATTAAAAGTATTTCCTTATTAATAAATATCCAGAGCCAGTTGGTTTGTAGGAAAGAAAGTGTTCAGTACAGAAGTTCATGTTTATTGTGTGGCATTTACAGGAACATATTATTTGTACAAAACAAACAAGTTTTAATTTGAATCATGTTCCAAAAGGTAAACAGTTACTACAGCTGTAAGATAAAAAGTGTTGTATTAAGAATACTTGGTAAAAGTATTTAAAATTAACACAAGATAGCCTACTTGTTCCCTAAGTCCTAAGACAGCAGGGCAGCAAGAGGCATGCCCGGCAGTCGTAAATACCAATGCGGTCAGGGACTCAAATGACGTGTAAAATCTAAAAATTAGTGGCGTGATGATCATAAATACAAAGGTTATAGCACATTTAGTAATTAATTGATTGGATGATATATCACCTGTTACACTTGTGTACTAGAATAGTACAAGGAGACAATATTGAAAGTGTATTTGGAGAAGCAAAACTCACAAAACTTCTTCGCTACCTTTTCATTCTCTGATTGGCTACGAGCAGTTGCCGAACTACGGATTGGTGCTTATAGCTGTCAATAATATTATGTCTCGACCAATCATTTGCACGGCGCAAGTGTGCACAAAGTGGGCGTATACGTTTCCAGCATTCTGATTGGCGCGGCCGCATCAGAGGCCTTGTTTGATAACACTGAGGGTCGCAGCACGGGGACGAGACGAGGGCGGAGGTTGTTTTTTTTTTAGAGAGATATTAGCGAATTACCCTACACATACATAATAAATCAAATATCCTGATCATCAAAGGTATGTTTTTTTTTATTTGACGCGCAACTTTAGATTTAAGAGCATTGTCTGCGTAGGGTTACGAAACTGCGAAATCCTTGCTAATGCCAGTTAGCTAGTCCGCTAAGGATAGCACTCGTTATGTAGCTAGTTAATGTTAATGCCGACAAAACGAACAAGGCGCTTAACTCTATCTAATTGTTTTTTTCTTAACAACAAAAAGCTGTATGAAGATGTACCATTAGAACCGACACGCAGATAAACCTCCATAAGACGTGTGTTTACATTACGTGTTTACTGTTTAAGCTGCTATTCAATGACTGTCTGAAGTTGCATCATGCTTGTAACCTAAATGTTGATTTTATTATGATTATTACTACAATTTGGTTAATATACAACAGCAATAGTGTTACATTACTGCTATATTCCTCTCATTTTGTATAGACAGGCTGTAAATTGACAGTACATTTACTTATTTCTTAATTTCTTTATGCTGTTTAAATGTCAAGGTGATTTCCATCAGCTGTGAGTTTGTAAACAACTTTTCATTAATGATCATCTACAGCATGATTCAATTGAGTTTGTTTCTTATATTAAATAAAACTCTTAAGTTATATAAGTAAATATGTTCAGACTAAAGACATAAATCCCAAACATACTGAGTCGATTACTCCTTGTGAAAAATAAAATATCTGGCTTTTGATGGGTAAAGATGCAAAATAGTAATTTTTAAGATGCCTTTTTGTCTTACAGTGTTTATTGAAATCTGATTCTAGTGTCAACCTGTTTTGTCTTTTTAGGTTTGGACTGAAACCCCCCCCCTCTTCCTTGGCATCCAGTGGTTTTCCAGTGTTTGTGTGCTGTCAGGGGGATGTCAGCAGCCCGCTTTGCGCGCCTGGCAAGGTGCAGTGGTTCTTATGTTGGCCGCGCTTGTCTTTTTCCAAATGCCATTTTTCAACATCCGTTCCAGCAGGATAGCCACCTCCAGTTCACAATCTTCAGTAGGAAACTTAACAGCCCCTCAGGAAGACTGAACAGCAACACGCGCTTTGATGCGGACAGTAGCGGCCGCCCCACTACTTGGGATTCATTTGGCATCTGGGACAATCGCATTGATGAGCCAATCCTGCTGCCGCCCAGCATTCGCTACGGCAAGCCCATTCCCAAAGTCAGTCTGTCAAAAATAGGCTGTGCCTCGCTAATCGGTCAACGCCGGGAGAATGAAGACCGCTTCCAGGTCTCCCAAATGACTGACAGCATCCTTTACATTGCTGTGTTTGATGGACATGGGGGTCCAGAAGCAGCTGACTTTTGTGAAAAATACATGGAGAAATTCATCAAGTAAGTTGTAATCACAGATTCATGTATTTTAAATAAGGCAACTAAAAAAAACGACTGACTAAGCATTTAAAATTCTGCAACTATTAGATGACTGCAAAAAATCTTCTTCCATTGATATATCAATGCTGATAGCTGATACGTATATTATTTTAATGAATTCTTTTGGCTGTTGTTTCAGGGACCTTGTGGCAGAAGAGTCCAACCTGGAGCTAGTTTTAACAAGAGCCTTCCTTGAAGTCGACAAAGCTTTTGCAAAGCACTTACACTTCATCCCAAAAGGTAGGTCCTTCCATGTCACATGTTGATAGATAAACTCTATATATCAAACACACCCAAGTTTATATGTAATTGATGTATGAATTGTGTGTGGCTTTTCTCTTTAAACCTCATTGACTCATTCTACTTAGGCTTTCAAGCCTTGGATTTCTCATCTGACATGACCGAGCACTCTTTGGTAGAGGTCTGTCATTTTACAAAAGTTACTGAATAACTGCTGAACATTTAACAGCTACAAGTAGAGCAAACACTAGAGCCTTACTGCATCCAATGCTGCGTCTAAACACACAAAATGGGAACATATTAAAGGAAAAAAACAGAGTACATGTGTAGGTAAACATAGCCAATGTGGGGTTTTCCATACATGACTAAAGGGGTTGTTTAATATATGTTGATGAGTGTGACGTTTGTAGTTTACAGCAGTGAACATTGACCAAACACTTGGAATTATGTTTGTTGTTTTTCCTTTAGTTTGTCACTGATCTGCTGACACTTTGTCAATCTGCAGATATTTATTTTAGTATTTAAATAAAATTTCCCCATAGACAAATATGACGTTTTCAAATTAGCTTTCTCAAGTAGTACTATTATGTCTTACTATCTGTTCAAAGCTAGCATACATATTAAGTGGCCGTATATCGGTCACGCTGTGTGAAATGTCCCAATATGCCTGTGTGTGTGTGTGTGCATGTTATCTACGGCAGCTGCTGACCCAGCTAAGAGCTGGAGGCCCTTGGCACCAATGTGGATGGCGAGAGGCTAAATTTTGAAGGAGAGTCCAGCGGGTCCTAAATCCTGGACTACTGGAAGGTTCCTGTTCTTTCTCTAACTCCTCTCTCACATCTCACTCTCTCTCTCTAACCCTCTATTTCTTCTCTTCTGTAAAAAAAAAAAAAAAAGTGTTTGCAAAGCTTCTTGTGCAACAGTGCTTATGTTTGACAAGCTATATGAGATATGTGTGGTTGTCAGTGACAGATCTAGTCCATGAGAATGCAGTATGTTGACAGTTATAATCTGAAGAATCTTCAGTTAAATGAAAGTCTGTAAAGCCTGTGCGATATTTTACGATTTTAAACCAAATTTCAAGTCAACATTCCTGGGAAATATATGTCAGTGTCACCGAGCAGTGATAGTCTAGAAAGGGAGAGTGCTTGAGGCGGTGTTCTGTTTTCTCTGAATGCAGCTAAACAGTTACCATGGCTGAACAAACAAAGAAAGGATTGATGACTGCAGGCAGTGAAACTTTAAACACAAGTGCAATCTGTTAATGTTTGAACAGATATGATATTTATCTTTAAAAAAAAAAAAACCCTCTTTAATCTGAATTATTCATTTAAGAGAGAAAGGCTACAAGGCAAAACTACAAATACCAGCTACTTTATTCATGTATTTAATCAAACTTGTACCCCCATAAACATAAAGTTAATGTGTGGTTTAATATCCGCTGTGATTGGTTCAGTTAGTAGCTTCAGACTGAACCTGCAGATGACACTGTGCATGTTCAAATCTCCCAAATCAACTTAGTATTTTATTTCTAGTCTAGCTAAATGTCACACCACATTGGATTCAAATTGATGCAAAATTTGAATGGTATGTTATTGGTATGGCAATGTTAACCAGCATAATGTGTTTGCACTCTTTTGGTGTAACACAGATTTTGTAATAGACACCGTAGTTCTACAACAGAATGTAAAGTTAATATATATGCATAAGCCAGAAAAACCCCAAGGATTCTAGCTTTTTGGTAACACGGACAAACGGGACAAGTATACATGGCATAGGCCCCTTTAATAGGCTATGACATAGGTACTGCATAGAATGAATGCTCCAGTACGAAGCAGGCTTCAGACATGACCCTTCTGAAAAAATGCTATGGACCTTACCTCTGCTGCAACAGTTCGACCTGCATGTGTGACTGCCCCATCTATTGTTTATTGTGTAATCTCTAGCTTGCTGTTAGTCCACTTTGTGACTCCCTCTCCCATTTCTGTATGTTTTAGTGTGTGGTTGTGAGACTGTGAGACCCACCCTGTGATTGTTGTGAAGAGTGACCATTGTATGGACCTTAAAAACAGCATGTTCCATCTCTAATGTTTCCTTAAATGTCTATGTCTAGTACCCGGGGTGAACGCAGGGACCACTGCCACTGTGGCCCTTTTGAGAGACGGCATTGAGCTGGTGGTGGGCAGTGTGGGCGACAGCAGGGCCATGCTGTGCCGCAAGGGCAAGGCTCTAAAACTCACAGTTGACCACACTCCTGAGAGGAAGGATGAGAAAGAGAGGTACAGAGATGTTAACAATTATAACAAGTTTTTCTTTTCAGAGGAAGTTTCTCAGTGAGAGATAGTGGAAGAAAACACAGCTGTTTCTAAAGACAAGTCAATAAATGAACATACTGCATTTTCTCTTGTGTTACTACATGTCTTTGAAGAGACTTCCTGTCTGAAAATAAGTGTTTGAGTTACTGGTATATTATCAAAGTCAAAGTCAACTTTATTGTCAATTTCAAAATATGCCAGACACACAGTGGAATCGAAATTGCGTTTGTCTCCGTCCCGCGGTGCAATACAACCAAAATAGATAAAATAAAATGAGGTAAAAATAAGAAATAATATTTACAGTAATAAATTCTAAATTGTGCGAAAGGTACAAAATGGTAAATAAAATGAAATTATGAGTTATATTATTTATATAACTCAACAAATTATTTAGTTATTATTTTTGTAATCTCCGCTATTTCTTCATATCTTATTATTGCTTCAGGCAGTTTTTAATCTCTATTTGGCTTGTAAAATTACCTGACACATTGCCATCGATGTCACAAATGTGATTTTTTTTGTTTTTGTGTGTCTTTCTGCATCTACACCATTTTCAAGGATAAAGAGGAGTGGTGGTTTTATTACCTGGAACAGTCTGGGACAACCAAACGTCAACGGGAGGTTGGCCATGACGCGCAGCATCGGAGACTTCGACCTGAAGAACATGGGTGTCGTTGCCGAGCCTGAGACCAAGAGAATAACGGTAGGTTTAATAAAATTGGAGTCACAACTAAGGTTAATACTTCATGTTTGTTCACTTGGCGTTTCAGGCTCAAATATTCTAAATGTTTACAGAATGATCAACTCAATCATGTACGCAAACCCCTCCCTTAATGCTTGGCATGAACAGTATTTTTGTGTACTGGTACAAAGATGTAGTTTTTGGTTTTCTGCTTTTGCACCAAATTGTTTTGTTGACCTTATTATAAATGAAAGTCTTAAAAGTATAACATTATCTTCCTTTTAAACCAGTTTAAATTTGTTTCAGAGCATATCCAAAACATGTCTGGGAGGATTGCTTTTACTGTGTCTGTAGCTTTAAATGTTTGGGGTTTGTTGACAGGCTAGGGATACATATTATTGTTAGAGAAACATGAAGTGCATTTTGCATAATATGTGACCTTTAACTATATACTAGTCTACTTGTACATCTTTTCTAAAGTTAGAAGTGTTAAATGTTGTTTGCCCTTTCTTCAGTTGCACCATTCCTATGACTCGTTCCTGGCGCTGACTACAGATGGTGTTAACTTTATTATGAACAGCCAAGAGATCTGCAACATCATCAATCAGTGCCCCGACCCAAAGGAGGCAGCACAGAGAATATCGGACCAGGTAAGGCATCATTGTTTTTTATTATTATAGTTTGGGCTTTTACTTCTGGTGGGTGAAGGCCTCACAGGGTGTGGTAGGTGGTGGATTTTTGTTTAGTTTGTAAAAGTAGTTTGTGGCAGACAATAAAACGTCTATGGACCTGTAGCTAGAAATATAACATCAAACATATAGATGAACATCTCAGAGGAGATATATGCATTACAGTGTTGGAACATTAGGTTATCTGTAGTCTAACAGAATGATTAAATCTTAGAGTTTAAAGAGCCCTGCTTGAAAATTACCAGTAGGCAGACCTTTATATGTTTATCTATACATTTTTATGTTTAATAATTCAGTTTTTCTCCTCTCCCTCAGGCTCTTCAGTACGGCTCAGAGGACAACAGCACAATTATTGTGGTGCCTTTTGGGGCTTGGGGAAAACACGAAAATTCAGACTCAAGTTTCTCCTTCAGCAGAAATTTTGTGTCGAGTGGTCGTTGGGCGTAGTCAGCAGGACATTGGATAAAAATGTGCAGGTCTATAGACCTATTTTATGTGTGCAATATAAGTGAACAATAGTGCCCTTGTGAAAAAAATTATAAAGAGCGTGGTTTGCCCTGACATTGATACCTAAGAGTTCTAACATGATATTTGCCCCGCTGTGGAGGAATGGGCAGTGAATTCATGATGTGCACAATATGAAAAATATTCTCTCTATTTAAAGTCAATCAACTAGAACGCCAATGTATTTGCAGGTGCTAAAAGCTGAGACGTGTTTAAATGTTAGTCATGGATTCATGACATGCAAATGGTCACTCTGCATATATGTAGCCTGCTCTACATCGCCTAAGATTTCAAAGGAGTATTCCTGACTGTCAGCCATTGATATTTTTTTATCTATTCAGTTGTTCAAATTTTACAAGTTTGCAAATTTAGAGATGGAGAAGTTGTATTTTCAAAAAGAAAAAAAAAAAGGTTCAACTGGATTTTCCCAGCTGTCTCAAGCCTGCAATCTTGACTTTGTTTGGATTCATTTAACAGTTGGACTACAAGCAAAGAACATGGGGGAAAAACACACTTTAAGTGAATTGTATTTGTCAATTGATTGGAATCGTTGGACCTCTTGTATAAAAATACAAAATATACGTAAATGTTAATTGAACACCAAGACGTGAAGCTGTAATTTAAGTACCGTGATCAAGGAAGTAAATAGCTCTTAATGACTCAGTAAGCTGTGGAGTTTTCACTTAGACGTATTGCACAGAAAAGTGTTCACGTCCTATTGCACAATCCTTAGGGTTAAAGAAGAAATGAACAAAATCCTTAATGTTCTGTGTCTTTTAAATGTGTGAATGGTGTTGCCTGGTGCTGTTTCAGTGTCTAAGATTGAGATTTTATAGTTATTCATGTTTGTTTCAACCTAAATAATCCTCATGATTGTATTTAAGTGTTAATATCTGTATTTAGTAAAAACTGATCGTGTTAGGGCACTAAAAGGTGTTCAGGGTACACAAATGTACAGTTTATTTTTTGTAAATAATTCTATTTATGTACATCTGGAAAACTGTCATGGTTGCATTTACTGTATAACTGGTCTAAAGAGAATCTCTTATCATAATTTCTCATTCATGCAGGAAGTTGCATACATGTTTGTACTGTGTATGCTACATCATTTTAACTGTACCTTGGTTACAAACAGTAATTCCTCATTTAAATTCCTTATGTGTCATTCTCAGCAAAGCATATTTAATACAACAGCAGAGAACTGTTCAGCAAAGAGCCATGGATGACAATGTGAATGTTTGCTTGAATGCCCTCCAGAATAAAACAATACAAACTCTGAAAGGTACAGTAAAGGAGTTATTCAGTTGTATGGCTTTTCCTGAATATGTCAGTTGATTAATTTCTTGTTTCTGGTAGACAGAAACTGTTAAAACAACAGCTCTGTTGTTGGTCTTTGAGTTGAGGATTTCAAAGCCACATAAATACAACACTTACTATTTAGTGGCATTGTTCTATTGTGTAAGCATCTGTTTCATTAACCTGTATTTTGTTTTGTAAATACAATTTTCCTCTCAAGCACATGTCAAATAAACCTTGATTTATTTTTAAGAAATGTATTATTAAAACGTCCTCCTTACAAGCCTCCTCAACTGTTCAAACTCACAGCCTGTTTGGTTCTTATTAAATGTACATTTTCATTGCCTTCCAAATATAACTATAAAGCTGTGAGCGTTGATCTGGGTATTTTAACAGCAACCTGTCAGTACTGTATTGTCGAATGGCTTGTGACACCTCAATAAAGTTTAAAAAATAAAATAAGTGCCACTTCATGAAACAACCATTAAAAAGTTTGAGTGTATCAAAATGTGAATATTTTGTTCACTAAAAAGCATTTACTAAATTATATCTTAGACGACATGGGAAACGACGCTATTCAATTTTAATGCAATTAATATTTGTGCTCATGAAAAGAGCCTGAACACTGATTTAGTGATGATCAAATATGTAGCTCTGCTGACAACAGCAACACCTTAGCACAAATTATTAGCAGGTTAGCATTACTTGCATTTTAGGGAAGGAGAAAAACAAATTCAGGTAATAAAATATATATTCACCTGAATTAGGCTATTATATGTAAATATGATGATAATATGAAACTGTTTCAACAATACCATCCAGCAAACAAAGATATCTAAATGTTTCGGACGCTTATTAACTCAAATAAGCTGGTCAATAATGTTTCTACATTTTCTGTATCCAATAAAATAAATAGAATAATTAGGTACTAAATTAGCTAGATAATAACTGAATTTAGCTACCTGTGTTGCTAGGCAACATTGGGTTTAGATAAAGGCTAATTGTACCCACATTCACTTAGCTTTGACCTAAAGGACGCTGGCCATATTTTTACCTCAAGTAGGCCTAACTTGTGTTACCTCTTGGTGCACAGTGGTTATGTGATAGAGTAACAGGGTAGCCATTTATTTGTAGCTATGCATTTTTAGACAGTAGGCTAAATATACTCAAAACGTCATAAAAAAACCTAACCTGTAATCCATCTCAGTCTTCACTATGGATTTAACTCAATTAATCACGTTTTTGTTGCATACTGAGTGATACAATATAGAAATATTATAATTTTTAGTTGAAATACTTAGCCTACAAGTAAAAACTACCTTCATCCAAGTATGGTGATCAATTGCAATTTCAATGTACCTGCACCTACTTCACTATTTCAGCTTCATGCTTCATTAGACTCTACACCTCTAAATTGCAGATGTAGGTCATACACTTCACTTCCTTTATTATATTGTTTTATTTACTTTGCAGAGTCATTAGTAGTATTTCGGTCCATGACCACAAAGCATAGAACATACACGAACAATAATAAAAACATAAAAAAATAAAAACAATGGCCGAAAAGGTGTAGGATGAAGCCGAGGCTTATTATGCCTACCCTTTGAACATTTCATTTATACAGTATATCAAAACAAGAATAGCTGCAAAAAAAACAAAAAACAAAGTAACCTGATTTCACAAAACAGAAAACAGTTTTCAGTTAACCAAATCAAAACAATAAAAGGAAAAAAATAAATAAATGAAAAGCTTCCATAAATGATTAATTATAGTCAGACTATAGTTATAAACTATTATATACTTTCTATATGTTTATATTCCATATTTCATAGAGCAACAATATTACCATAGGAATATACATTAGCTATACTACAGGCTCCTCTATACACAATGTTATACATTTACTGATATAGATTTACACATTAAAACAATACACAGTAGAAAAAAATAAAAATAATAATTATATATATAATTATAGCAACACTATTAGTACTGCTGTTGGTGTCATTATCATAATGATGTTTTATATTTTTCTATTACCCTGAATTTGAACAGTTTTTTGAATTTTCTAATTGAGCTGCACATTTTTAATTCGTTGTCTAAGTTGTTCCATAGGTTAACCCCTTTAACAGATAAGCACCTACTTTTGGTGTTAGTTCTTGCCCTTGAATTTTTGAACATACATGTTCCCCTTAGTTTAAATTTGCTTTCTCTAGCCCTGAACAGTTCCTGGATGCAGTATGGAAGTGCATTATTCTGTGCCTTGTACATTATAACAGCAGTGTTGAGGTCAGCTAGATCTTCTAGTTTTAAAGTGTGTAGTTTGATGAATAGAGGATTTGTTGATTCATAGTAATTGGTATGATTCACAATTCTGATGGCTTGTATGAGAATTGGGTGTGTTACCCCATACTTCCACGCAATACGTAATGTATGGAAGAATGAGGGAGAAGTACAATATATAAAGTGAGTTCTGATTCAAAATATTTTTCATTTCATACAATATAGCAATGTTTTTTGATATTTTTGATTTTAAATTATGTATCTGTGATTTCCAGTTGAGTTTATTATCTATTATGATGCCCAAAAATGTATTTCCATTTACACGTTCAATTTCAACATCATTGATCTTGAGTTTAGCCTGTTTATTAATTTTTCTATTGCCAAAGATAATACATTTTGTTTTGCTTAGGTTCAATGGCAGCTTGTTAATGTCAAACCATTTCTTAGAATTGTTAATTCCTTGTCCACTGCACTCAGGAGCTGCTCAATATCTTTTCCAGAGCAGTACAAACTGGTGTCGTCGGCAAACAAAACACACTTTAGTACTTTCTAAACATCACATATATCATTAATGTACATAATAAATAGTTTTGGGCCCAGCACAGAGCCTTGTGGGACCCCATATGTGACTTTTTGCAAATCAGAATCAACATTGTTCATATGTTTATGTGACTTTTGTCACATAAAAGGTAAATCATCAGTCATTTGAATCAAACAACATAGAAAAACAGACTTCTAAAATGTGATTTTCTGTAAGAGTATTTCCTTTATGGTACTTTAAAGTTTAGTTTTGATGCCAAACTTAATAAGTTTTCATTAAATCATTAAATAGAAGTTGTCATAAAATATCTGATTACTTCTTACAAGTCTGCAAATTTACACTTTAGGTCTTCTCTGCTCTGTCATGCAGTTATAATACAAGACAACAAAGAATGAAATGAAATTATGCTGATTGTGTTAATGCACAGCTGTTTTAAGTTTCATGGGTCTGGTTTTAGACTTTTACAATGATCAGAAATAAATGGAAACTAATGTTACTGGTGTGAAAACAGACTTCTTCATCTCAGTTATTCCTATCTTTTCAAGTGGCAGGTTAAGGGTTAAACCAGTGTGAACCTTGGTTTGATCCAAGCTGAGTGTGCGGCTGGATGGTGAGGCACCTGTCCCTGCTGTCATCAGCTGATGTTAGTCAACCTGCTCAGTCTCTCTGCTCCGTCAGTCTGCAGCAGCACAGCTCCTGAAGGCTGCAGTAGGACTCCGATACTGAAGGCTCTCACAGTCTCCCAGCCCGGTAAGTCCCCATAACATAACCTTTCATTACTTTGCATTTCATATGCTTCAGAGGTTTTCGGCAACTCATTTTTTTTCTTTCTTCAAATTGGTGCTTTACAAGACGGGGTTTGTTTGATTGGGGATGGACGCCTGGACTTACTGGACTACCGACAACATTTTTATACTTTTTAGTGCTGCTGTTAATTCTCAACTGCATACATTAGAATAAAACTACAGGAGAATGAGTTGTGTAGTCAGTATTGAAAAAAATACTGAATGTAGGTTTGTACCATGTGTGTTTTTTGTAAATAGGTCTTGTTTTTTGTTTGGAAAAAAAAAAAGAACTTGTAGACATATATTTGCAGTATTTGAGTTTCTAAAGTTCATTTCAGTGTGAAAGTTACTTTTATTACTCTTAAAGAAACGTACTACTGTGTATTATACAATGTCTGTTCTATTTTTTTTTTACATTCGACATCATTGGACATTTTATCTCAGCGATACAAAAAAGTTGTGTTATCAGACACGCAAGCCACACAATTTAAGAACTGAAAAAAAAATAGCAGATTGCTGAAAACCAACACATTCAGGGAAGGAAAACAATTTGCAGTAGAGAAGTTAATCAAACTTGTAGAATATTAATGAGAAGATGAAAATTGCATCAAAATATTTTTTTCATTTCCTGTTATGTATATTGGAATGATTGGAAGGCATAGAAGTCAATTTACTTACAATTTACTTACAATTGTTTAGTACACTTCAACAATTCACAAGTTGCACACACAAAAATTCACATTTTTACAAATATATCTGTATTTTTTTTCAAATGTGTTTTTATCTCTGGTTAAATACTCTGATTGATCAATTCTATATGTTGTATTTGCCATTTGTAGTGATAAAAAAGCTTTTTTCCTATAAAGTTGATGTTTTATTTAATTTAATTAAAATGATTTTTTAGCATATATTTGGGTTTTTCGTGCAAAATACCCGGCCATTTACTCTTTTTTTCTGTCTATATGTTCCCTTTTGACAGGATATCTCATTGCATTGGAGGATGGAGAGAGTCAATCACGTCAACATTGCAATGATAGAAGATGTCGGCACCAACGGGATAGCAAGGTCAAAGGTCGTCTTGGCCATGGACCAGAACAAGCAGCCGATTGGCTCCACCGTGAGCTTCCACAACATCCATTACAAAGTGCAGCTGAAGAGCGGCTCCCTCTGCAAAAGAAAAACCAGTCCCAGGGAAATCCTGGTCGATCTCAAGTCAGTTCTACAAAAAATAAATCTTTGTTTTGTGTCTTTACTAGCTGAATATGTCTAATTATTTATCCGCATTTCTTCTTTTTTGTATTCAGACACTTGTTTTAAAGCAGGCATGCACAGACTAGTATAACATAAATATTGATAATTTATAGGTTTTGAGTGGCAATACATTGATCAGTTGTTGTTTTGACTTCTAATTTACTCTAAGTGTTCAGGTTAAAAGCTATTCAATTGCTGATTTCATTTAATTTTTAGAACAAGCTATTTTCTTAATGAAAAATGCAAAGAAACGTTTAATGAATTTGGTGATTGTTTTGAACATACAGAAACACAAAATTTAAATATAAATATCTTAACTCAAGAGAAATGGGATTGCATTAATCCTTTGGTATCCTTAATACAACATCTATGTTCCTAGAGAGCATGGTGCTCCATGTCTCGTCAGTATGGATCATTATATCTTTATACAAAGCAGAACAATAGTGAATAGTTTTTTTTTCTGTTGGTATTAAATACATCTGACATTTCCCATGGAAGAATGAATCATTTCACACAACTGTTGAAACCTTTTTCCAGCCCAAGTGTTAATTATAGGACATTAAGCATGGTTTCTTGCATATAATCTCTCTGATGCACTACAGCGCAGTCTGCCAGGGAAGCGAATTAAACACCATCACGTGATCCACTGCCAGGCTTTTATTCAGTCTATTGATTCCTTTTTATATCACTGACTCTCTGGTTGCTTTTGTGAAACTGTTCCCTCTGAAGTCAAAGGATTCGGTTTTGAAAGTATAGTTTTTCTATTGTGTGTGTGTGCGGCTTTCTACAAGCGCTTTTGAAAGTGTAAAATCTTTTAATGATCTTTATTTCATTTGAAGAAATTAAGAAAAAAAAGTAATCTGAGCTTTATCACCTGGAGGACCTTGTCTGATCCAATCCTAGCTTTATGTAAGAAAAAGGGTTAGGAGTAAAATGATT
Organism: Labrus bergylta; assembly: GCF_963930695.1. Classification (NCBI taxonomy): domain Eukaryota; kingdom Metazoa; phylum Chordata; class Actinopteri; order Labriformes; family Labridae; genus Labrus; species Labrus bergylta. Next base: position 24,239,425 of record NC_089195.1, read on the forward strand.
CAAAGTTCCTCTAAGTTTTATCGGATTGTACGACTTTACCTCACACACCTTGTTTTTGTATTGGGAAAATAAGCTAAGAGATGAATGCAAAACATTATTACTCACCCCCATCTCAGCTTCTAAATACATTTAACCATATTAAACTGTTTTTGTATGTTGTAATCTTGCAGTGGGATCATGAGACCCGGCCTAAACGCTATTCTTGGACCTACTGGAAGTGGAAAATCTTCGTGAGTATCAAACTGATCTCTCACAGCGTTCGCCTGCATTTGTCTTGATGTATAAAGCATTGGTTTTGTGTGTTCAAAGATTTTTGGATATTCTGGCTGCAAGGAAGGATCCTTCAGGTCTCTCGGGAGAAGTACTCATTGACGGAGCACCACAGCCTCCGAACTTCAAGTGCCTCTCTGGCTACGTGGTTCAGGTGCATTTTAACCGCTTAAATAAATCTACTTGCACAAACACTTTCAGTGCATGGAATAGAAGCTGCAGATGTGAAAGTGGTAGATCTTTCACAACCTACAAAACAGATTTTATACTACACAACCAGCAGATATTGTGCAACATTTTCTTCCATTTAAAGTCTTGTTTGATTCCTTGTAAGTTTGAAGCATGAAGCAGATTTCCATACAGATTTTGTAAAAAGAAAAAAGAAAAAACTATTATGCTAACCACTTTGGTGTTTCCAACCTTTTAGCCTGTGCTCTGCTCTTCTTTCTTAGGATGATGTTGTCATGGGCACCCTGACTGTGAGGGAGAATCTGCGTTTCTCTGCAGCGCTTCGTCTGCCGAGCTCAGTGCCTCAGAGCGAGAAGGAGGCTCGGGTCAATCACCTCATCCAAGAGCTGGGTCTCACCAAGGTGGCTGACTGCAAGGTAAATATACTACACACATGTATATTTCAACACTCACCAGGTGAGCCTCAGAGTGAGTCAGGGTGAGTCAGGGTGTACTGATGATGAGGCTGTTTTCTCCTCAGGTGGGCACACAGATGACACGGGGAATCTCTGGAGGAGAGAGGAAGAGGACAAACATCGGCATGGAGCTCATTATCGATCCTTCAGTTCTCTTTCTGGATGAACCGACGACAGGATTAGATGCCAGCACTGCAAACTCTGTCCTGCTGTTACTGAAAAGGTACATAGAAAGCCTCTCATCCAATCCTCTGATTTAATGATGAATTATAACAGATAGTTAGATCAGTCTATATTGTTGGTTGGAAAAACGGTTTTAGCTTTTTTTCGTTTATTTAATGCATCTTTAAATATATATTTTTTCAGCTAAAGCATGCATATACACTTGAAAATGTTATCTTAATTTGGAGAAGAAATTGTTATTTTTTTATGGATAAAGAGCAGCGTGAAACACACAAAAGCAGAATGTTTTGGCAAAGTGATTCTGCCGCTGATCTGCAATCGGACGTGCTAACAGAGGTGTAAAGGGGGGAGACGGTGGCGATATGAAACGTCAGTGTGGATCAGTGCTGTGTGTGTGGGTGTGTGTGTGTGTGTGTGTGTGTGTTAGTGAAGCTCCTGCTGTGTGTTTACACCTCGTTTGTCTCTCACTTCTGCAACACCGTGACGCAATGTGAAATCACACACTGGGACGCCAATATTATGCCGTGACTGATGCAATGTGCAGGTACAAAGGCGTAATGACGGCGGTGCTTCAGTATGATCCTGCTGTGGAATTGCTATCTGTAAAGTGATTCTGTCAGTTTTTTAAAACAGTCTTGGTTCACTGCATTTCAATACACAATTAGACAGCAGCTTTATTGTTTTTTTCTTTTATAATATATTTTCATCCTTTTTTTGTCTCTTTATTTGTCAGAATGGCCGGTCATGGAAGAACCATAATAATGTCCATACACCAACCTCGATATTCCATCTACAGGCTGTTTGACACTCTGACTCTGCTGGTTAGTGGTAAAATGGTTTACCATGGACCAGCGTCAAACGCTTTGGACTACTTTGCCAACATCGGTGACTGTCTCACAACTTATAATCATCACAAGATACTATTTATTTTTTCATGTCAATTTAATGTAATAAATGTTGATGTGTGTGCAGCTCTAATCTAATGAAGCTTAACTGGCAAAACTATAGAAAACAGAAAAGTAACCTTTTAATTTATCGCTATAGGCATGAATAATTGTGTCTTTGTTCCAGGCTTCCCCTGTGAGCCCCACAACAACCCAGCAGACTTCTTTCTGGACGTTATTAATGGAGACTCGACGGCTACAACCATGACCAAAATGCTCGCGTCTGAAGGTGAACGAGTTTATAGATTATTCCATGAAAATTTCTGTCAAGATAATGTTGTAACTGCAGAAAAAAGAGAAAGGTCTTTCTCACAGGGACTGAGGAAGACCTTTTAGATCGAAACGTTGCCCTCTTTAATTTAAATTGCTCACCACACTCTGGTGATAACCATGCATGACCATCATTAATGTCATTAATAAATGTAAATATAAATCAGGTAGTGTAACTATTATCAAAAACAGCAACTTCTACAAATGTAAACAAAGGTAAACAAGATCAACACAAACCAACCAAAATAAGAACTACTTACTTAAAAAAAAAAATCCATAGTGTTCTTTTTTGTAAATCAAATAAATGAATTGTTTATAGGATGATTAGTGTCGATTGTTGAAGTATTTTTTATGATGTACACCTGTCGTTTTTCCTCTTATGTGAATGCCAAGATGTGGACTTTGAGGAGCCCGGCAGCTCTCGACAGAGCATCGAGGAGCGCTTGGTGGAGGAGTTCAGAAACAGCAGCTACTTCAGTGACACAAGAGCTGAGCTGGAGCACATTGTACAGGATAAGGAGTGTACTTTATGCCCAAAATCCCGCACCATCACCTACAACAGCTCTTTCTTCCACCAGCTACACTGGGTGCTCAAGAGAACTTTCCAGAACCTCATGTTGAGCCCCCAAATATCTGTGGCCCAGGTAATACTTTCGAAATACTGACCGTCAACACATAAGTCATTACATTACAGGCATCAATAACAAAGGGTGACAGGGGGAAGAAATCACCTTTTATTATTTGCATGCTGCAGGGATGAAAGCATCCCATTTGAATGAATGAAATGAGGCTATTAATACCACTCTCATATATTATAATTCACAAGCTGTGCTGAAGGAAATAGTTTGATGGCTTAACAGAAGGGCTAGCCTTGCTAGCTTTTTTAATCAATTATTTATCCATACTGATTTCTGCGGCAGCTGGAAGTATTAAAAAAATGTAATCACTGTTAGATTTCTAATTATTCATGCCTGTTAGCGCAGCTCCAAAAGAACAAAAACCTGTCTAGCAATTTTATTTTTAAACTGCTATTGATCTAAGACCTACAGTCTTTATTTAAAACATACGTTAAAAAAAAGCAATATTTCAATTAAATGAGTTCCTAATTTCATAACTTTGATGAAACCAACTCAAAGTCAACATTATAAACTAATTTCTCTTTTGTCAAAGGGTTTAAACAAAACGTAGTATCACTTTTACTCTGTTTAATCTCTCCCAGCAGTGAAAAGAGCCAAAGTTACTCAGTGCCTGTGCTGTTATCATCATGAACATGATACACAGACAGTACTTTGGAAAGGTCAAGACTTAATGCTCTCATTAGTCACCCCATGGCGGCAAAATGCCGTCAGAAGTCTCCTCACTTTAAGAATTATTAACAGCTAATTGGCCCCAAATAAGTCAGAATAATCCTACAAGAGGTGCTCTGGGAGGCATGGGCTCACTAATCGGCTTTGGTGACTGTTGTGACCCCACTCTTGACTCTTTGGGCCAGGATCTGAACTGATATCATATCTGTCCAAAGCCCCCTGGCCCTGGTCCGGGACTCATCACATGATGGCGTCATGACCTATCACTCCACTACCCCGCTTTCACATGAGGGGCTGTGGGGAATGAGGTGAAAAAGGCTCAACCGTATTAACTTATCCCTTCACCCTGGGAACCGCTTAGTCCTGTCATAATCTGTAAATTGTTAGGATTAAAACTTGTGTCCCTTTCACTTTTCTCACTCTTTTCTTATCATCTTCCCCCACCAGCCGTTCTGCCTGTTCAGTCTGAAAGGCCTCCATGGAGGAGGAGCAGGGCGTCCACTTGACCCTTGATCCCCAGAAAGATTGGCTTTTTTTCCCCTCAAAGAGGGCACTACACCTTTTTTTATTTCAATACTTCCAAAGAATTAATTGCAGTCCACACTTAGAATAATTGGTTTAATAAAAAAAGTATCACTCATTTACAGCAAATTGTTAAACATCTTGAAACGTCTAAATAGTCTTTGCAAAGTGTCGTATGGTCACCTTTAAATTACCACAGTCTGAAAGACGTTGGTCAGACAATTATTTAGTTTCAATAAAAATCCTGACAGATTTGACCAAATATATGCCAATATAGCCACATTTACATCAGAATCCTCTAACTGATTATATATTATTATTATTTAGATGGCACCGCCCACTTTATGTTTTCAATTATTTGTTTAGAGGGAAACTTTGGAAAACACAAACTATGTATTGAATCTGATGTTTCATGTTTGGTCTGTGCAGGTGGGAGTCCACATTTTCCTTGGCCTCGTTGTAGGAGCCATTTTCTTCGGTGTTAAAGATGATCAGAGTGGCATCCAGAACAGGTGGGACAGCAGTTGCAAAACTCACTGCGCATAACATCAGAAAACGTTTTTGTATTTGACAGCATCTTACAGGTGCACCAATTCAGCGTATTTCCCACATACAGGAAATATATGAGCCTATGTCCAGAAAAGCACATGCAGTGTTATCAACTGGATGTGGGGCAGAGGGTAGGCGAACCTAATGCTGAATAATCTCAAATAAATTATTGCTTTCATAATCTGTACATTGGTTACAGTGTGCTCACAGACAGATTATTTAGATCATTCATGAATCGATCGTATTATATGGCTGTACAATGTGGCAATGTGGATTATTACAACTTACTTCCTCATGATTGTTCAGGATTTCTGAGTGAGTCGCTGGTTAAATACAAAAAAGTGTGAAAAGTAGAGCTAGTTGCGCATGGCTAATCCTCTTACCATATTCTATTGGGCACAACCTGGTACTCACAAGCCCAGTGCAGCACTCAAAAATCTCAATGGTCTCCCTCTGTTCTCCCTGTGCATGGTTGAGTAGAGTATAAGGACCTAATGTCATTATATTCATGGTCAATGCATAAGCAGTATGGCAGAAACCAATGTACAGGGCTTAAATGTCTCAAGTTATTTACCACTCCCTTTGTTTCACTGGGTTCAGGGCAATAGTGGAGTCAGACACTTTGAAGTCCCTGTATGGAGTACAGGATATTAGGTACCATGACCTATCATTTTGACTGTTCAGTCAACTCTTTGTCAGCGCAAGACTGTCAAATGCTGTCCTTAAATTTAAGACAATGCAATTTGATTTAATTACATTTTTCCAAGTAATTTTATTACCATTTTTATTTTTAGGTTCTTGTAAACCAGGGGTTCTCAACTCTTGGGTCAGGACCCAAAAGTGAGTCGCAGAGCCGTTCAGTGGGTCACATGCCTGAAAAAATGTGTTTTTATGTTTTTGTTCTGTCAAGTTTGGACCCTCTGAGGTCCAAACCGCAACATTTTTTATTAAATAAATCCGAGTGGTTGTAAAATATCAGAAATATCAAACATCGAGCAGAACACTGAACTTTCCTGCCGTTTTATGTCAACCCTCAAAGAAGATGCCATTTATTATACATGTAGAAGCAAATTGTGTTGATTGTTATTTTTTTATCATGGCTTCGACAGATTAAACAGGATAAATCAGGTCAATTAGTGACCTTTACATTTACTGGTAGGTGAGGTGGGTTGTAGCATTTTGTCATTGTAGCTAAGCTAGCTGTTTTCAGCTATTTTGCTAAGTTATGTTAACAGGACACTGGCTGAAGCTTCATATTTACTCTAAAGACATGAGAAAAATAGTCTCATGGAGCTCTTACTCGACATCTGTCCAATAAAGGCAAAGAGCCCAGTCAATAATCTCTGGAACCAGGTGTAGAGATAAGTGGAAGGGAACTGGCAGAGGCATGCTGCTGATTTTCTGGACAGAGAATGAATGTCAGGGTCTGAAGAGAAACTTAATTGAAAGTGCATTAGTAACTAACAGGTGGACGTCAAAGTGGAAGAAGCTGTCGCTCAGCAACTGGCTGCAGCTCTCTTTTTTTAAGTTGCTGTTTGTTTACAGATACATGCCAGTTTTTATTTACTATAGTTGTTCATGACTTGTCTGCCTGCTTTATTGTTTTCTCTCTCTCTAAGAAACACTTGAAGCCAGCATCCTAAAGTTTATGGAAAACATGACATACAAATGTTGCAACAAATGTCAGAGAGGGACTCAAGGATCCAGTTTTGTCTCTTCTTACAGGATGGGTGCCCTCTTCTTCATCACTACCAACCAGTGTTTCAGCACAGTGTCTGCAGCCGAGCTCTTCATTATTGAAAGGAAACTGTTTGTGTAAGTAAGCGCACAGGACACTGACATCACTACAACATCGATGTGGATAATTCATTATAGATCGGACCTAGTGGGGACAGCTAAGATGGCATTTCTGTTTTGGGTTTTCTTGTGACAGGCATGAGTACATCAGTGGCTACTACAGGGTGTCCGTCTACTTCCTGTCTAAGATCCTGTCTGACATCACTCTGCGCACCATCACCTCCATCATCTTCAGCTGCATTGTTTACTTTTTAATCGGTAGGAATAAAAACACAATAAAATGAATGATCCGAACATTAGAGCAATGAATAACTTTAACTGTCTCAGTATTTAGTCTCAATTTACAACTTTGCTATGTGTGTGTACATGTGTGCGTGCGTGCGTGTGTGTGTGTGTGTGTAAATGTCCCCTCAGGGCTCAAATCCTCGGCAGCAGCCTTCCTCGTCTTCACGCTGACAGTGACTCTGGTGGCGTACACAGCCACAGCCATGACCATGGCCATCTCAGCTGATAAGAGTGTCGTAGCTCTCGCCAACATCTTCATGACCATCACCTTCGTCTTCATGATGGTGAGAGACGCCACCAGGGTTGAAAGAAACACTCAGATCTTTAACTTTAATTAAATAGAATATGTGGTAGATCACATCTTTGCCATCTGTTTTAAAGTATCAATTTGATAAAAACAAAAATTGGAAATGAAGAGAAAATCTGCAATAGCAACAACGACAAAAAAGTGATTGCGACGTATTGGTTAATTTTTCTCTTTTAAGGACTTTTTTTCCAGGTAGTTTAGTTAAAATTTGCACTCTATTTGCAGAGAAAAAGTATCCAGTTAGACACAAAAGTAAACATATGAATCAACTCAGTGAGAAAGTCTCATCATTGGTCTAATCATTTCTGAAGTTTTCCATATAAAGAACTGAGGGCGCCAGATAGCTTAGGGGTAATGTCGCACGTCCAATGTACGAATGCTACAGTCCTCATCGCAGGGTTCGAAACTGACCTCCGCCCTTTGCTGCATCTCATCCCAGACTATCTCTTCCTAACACTTCCTCTCTCTCTCCAGCTGTCCTATCAAAGCAAAAAGGATGATAAAATAACTTCAAATATATATACATAAAGAACTGAACATCATTTCAAGTGTTGTCAACAAAACGAATCAGCTTCATGCACAAAACCTCTTCAAACTATCGATGGAAAAACAAGAAAAACAGAAAAAAAAAAAGGTTTCATGTTTTAGCAAGGATATAAGACTGACATAAACAAATGCAAATTAAATATATTTAAGATGAACCTTTAATAAAAGAACAGGATACTGTGTGTTAAAATGTCACTGTGACAAGATTTGAGACAAATTGTGAACCTTACGATGTTTATACATTATCTTTTTAATTTGCACTCTTCATGTACACATAATAAATGTTGCAATTTATACAACAATTAGATTAAGAGCCTGTGGATTCCGTTTGCCTTGTCTGTCTGTTTTTTTAAATAGATTTTTTCAGGTCTTCTTGTGAACCTACCCAGCATCATGGACTGGCTGGCTTGGCTGAAGTACCTCAGCATTCCTCGATATGGCCTCGCAGTAAGTCAATTATAAAGAACGATTTTGAAAATAATTCCGGTTAAGTTATAGAGCTATCTCTCTCAGAGGAGTGTGAACCATTTCCTTACCGCCCATGTCCCTCCACTGATTACTGAAGACAAGTACACAGTTTGTAGACTAGAATCCACACTACCATCTGACTTTGTTCTGCTCAGCATACATTGAAGGTGTTGTCTGTGTTCAGGCCTTGAAGATCAACGAGTTTGTTGACTTGAAGTTCTGCGAGGAATCTGTAATGCGAAACACAACCTTCATGATTACAGAGACAAACTGCAGCATGAGCACAGCTGGCTTGACGTGAGTAGACTTGCACTTTGTATGAGCTATGGCTGTGATTTTTCTAGTTTATACAAATCTAAAAAAGAAAACCTTGCTTGTCCATCATGCCTCAGAATAAAACAGAAATGTTAGTCAGAAGTACAGTTGACTTTATTAAACGGTATACATGTTGATATTTGATGTGTTTGTGTTATTGCAGATGTACAGGAGAGCAGTATCTGGACTACCTGGGGATAGAGTACACCACCTGGGGACTGTGGGAAAATCATGTGGCTTTGATTATTATGACGTTTATATTCCTCATCATCGCCTATCTGAAACTCCGCTACATCAAGAAATTCACCTAAATATGTGATTCTGCATGCAGGCGAGCAGATGTTCACCATACATTTCTGTATTAAAGGACTGGAACTACATTTTTGCCGTTTGACATGAATTGTTGATAGATTTGTCAGGAAAGGTAGTTCTGTTGTGTTTGGCGAGTTTTATGCTCCCTAATGTTGATATCTGACTATGAAAAATACTGTGAATACTATTACTTGTTAATATAAAACGACAAATTAGATCAGGCAAAAAATTGCAATTATCGTAGTATGGATCTTATCACATCACTAATAAGTTAGTTGGCCCATTTTTCTCAAAGTGTCGACCAATTTCAAAAAGTGTGTGTAATGTTTAGGCTACCTGGATATTCTTCACAGGTAAATAGATACCTGTCCCCTTTTTTTAATAACAGCCTTTATAAAAAGAAGTGAAGATTTGCTGAAACAAAACATTTAATGGTTTCTTACAAGTTTAAAGGTAACTCTGTAAAATAAGAGTATTAACATTTTCAGACTATTTTCCGCTACCTTTTTCACTTTACGTTTCTTGATTTGATGTCTTGATGAAGTGTACATTTTGTTCTGTTGCATCACATAAATGGGATGTGGTTAACTTTTCTATTGTACTTCATACAATTTCTTTACCTAAAATTTGTATTCTGATCAAATGTTTGAAGGATAAGTATAAACATTATCATGTCATCTTTGTCTTTGTGTTTTTAAAGTGCAGTCCATACAGCAGTTTACAGTTTCTCTTCAGTGATAGATCGTGTTGTGTTAAATGGTCAATGTTGGGAAACAATCTTATTGGCAGAAAAAAGGGAAAGGTCCTCACACTGTTCAGCTCCCAATGAGCAACTTTATTAAAGGCACCGTTTCCATCCAAAGGATCTTCTTCAGTCAAATGTGGACGGAGACAATCATATTTAAGAGATGACTTTACAACATTTATTTCAAAGGTTTGTGCTTTCCTAATCTTTTCCAAGGACGTTTTTTGGAAAGATCATCGGTTATTTCAAACATTTAAAAAGAAAGAGATCATGTTTAGTCATGTGTATGGTTGTTCAAGTCACTGTATAAAAAGAAAATAATTACATAAACAACAAGCTAATTTTTGAATAAATCTTTATTTGGCATTAAAAAAAAAAAAGATTGTGTAAAAAACAACATTAAGGCACAGGGACAAATAATAAATGCATGGGTTTCCCATGAACACTAGATGCACTCCAAACTGAAGTTTGTTTTAAGTTACAATATGTATCATAAATTGATAATAAGCTAGTTATTCAAAGCTTCATCAATGTACCAAGGATGAGTAAATATGACACAAGGTGCCACACTTGTACCTATGTGTATTAAAAACATGAAGAATAATCAGCAATACTATCAGAATAGAGCAGAGAAAAGGCCCTTTATGGTCTTTGTGTAAATGCTAAGAGATGAAAAGATCAAATCAAAAGCAAGTGAGCAAATGTCCTGTAACCACAAGCTGTATATTTGAGTACAACTGCATATTCTTGAAGGCTGGTGTCTTATATACAATCCTGTGTCTACTGCTGTGATGTAGCACTGTACATTAACTCCTTCATAATTCTTCAAACTCTTGATAAGTGACAGTTTAGTGAATTCATGGACCTCTGAGGAACCTCACTCCCTCTCAGTGCATTTAAAGTATTTATGGTGAAGTACCTCCTTTGTAATGTTCAAGAAATTCAAACACCTTCATCTGATTTTTGTTCTGCAAAAAGTGATCCCTTGTCTTCAGTTACTTGTCACAGTAACCAGGAAATGATCAGAGAGTGTCTTGCCAGATTAGAGAAATTCTTCAGCGAACCACTGTCTTCACACATGGCCGCTCCCGCTAGTGCTAGTATCGGGGCCGTCGGCAGACAAGGAGGACGACGGACGGGGCCTGGGGCCGACAGGAGTGGCAGTTTGAGGATGGCTAACTTGCGACACCATGTCATCAGACTCCAGGCGCTCCAGCTCCTCCCTCACCAGAATGTCCATCTGTTCCCTGTGAGCATCTGTGTCCCGTCCCAGGCGCTCATCCTGTCACAAGAAAACAAAAGAACTCCCTCAGTATGTTCACATGTACATAAGAAACAAAAAGGTGTATAATATCTATCAGCCTGCTCTGCCGTTACTGTGAATCTACAAACAGAATGCTCAGAAGGCCCCCACTCCCACATGTCCCATACCTTATTATGAAAACATGGCTTTACCATACATAAACAACAACTTTGCAAATTGTCAAATATTCTCTTTGCTATGAGGAGTTATAGAGGATGTGTTGCTCATGAGGGCAAAGCTCCACAGAAATCAGAGGAACTGCAGCGTGATGATCATCTGTAGTTCTGTCAACTCTAATAGTCATGTGGTCAACTGATACTACAATTCCATTCGGTTTGATTATTGTTGCTTTAAGAGCTCATAAACTAATTGACTATGTGCTGCAGCTCACCTCCATGACTCCATCCAGCAGCCGGCCCAGCACATCTCTCCTCTTGAGTTTAGCTCTCTCCATGGATTCCAGCTTCACGATCACAGCATCTATCTTTGACACGATGCTGCCAATAGAGTGCTCCATCCTGTCCACACGCCTCACCAGCCTGACAGAAAGAGATTCATATTCATATTCAAGTGGATCGGTGTTGGATGTTGGACATGTGCCTGGAAGCAATTTTTATGATGCAACTTTGGGTTTTGTGTAAAAATATTTTTTGAGTGTTTTTTCTCATGGGTACGTGAATCAAGTGATAGGAAAAACACTGGAGGTTTACCGACAATAAAACAAAGTCATAGCCGGCCAAACTGTCATTTAGTTTGTGTGAAACCTCTGACTCACTTTGTGATGCGTCAGTATGAAGACGTTTTTGTTCAAAATGTGGGTGTGTGTGTGTGTGTGATTATGACCAAGCCTTTGCTCCAAATATGACTTCACACTTTCTTACAGTTTTAATGCGGTCTCAACATGATCATAATAAAAGCTCCATACACTTGAAACTCCTCATAGGAGACGCCTCCTGAGCTGCTGCCACGTCGACGAGAGCTGTGGCCACTGTCCTCATCGTCGTCCTCCTCAGAGTCGTCCTGGGTACGGGGGAAGCTCCGCCCACTGCTAGGTCGAGTCAGCGAATTGCGTTCCAGCTCCAAGTCCTCCTAGCATAGGAACGGAAACACACTGAACATCTGCAGGTGTTTCGGCTAAGTGTGCGCTCGCGCATTCGTGCTGTGTGCCTCTGCGTCTCTCTTCAGGGTCAAAAACTAAATACATGAGTTTTTATTAGACATGCAAAAGAAGCTGGCTGCATCATCACTCACTCTCTCTTTCTCCAGGTCGTCTCTCATCTGCTGGTGTTCGTGCTCTGTCAGCTCCTGATCGCCATCCTGATCGTACTTTGCAAAGATGGCCTGAATCTCTGCGTCTGTGTGGCCCTTTCTGAGCAACAAAAATACAGAAACACACACTCAGGCAGCATTCGTTTGATACACTAATAAAGCAAATGAAGACATTTTAGTCCAAAGCTTCAAGCATATTTTCATTTTTTTTTTTTTACCCTTTAAGATCTTGGCGGAGCTCATCGAAGTTCAGTTTTCCCCCTGCATGACGCAAACTCTCAGAGATGTCGTCTACTGCCGTCTTCTTCAGTTTTAACTTCATCAAGGCTTTGTTACAACCCTGAAGGAACGGATCAGAGAAACAAAAACATTACAACATGCCTGATTTTGAGAGGGACAAGAATAGAAAAATACATGCTTTACTCATGCATCTGATCAAATAGATCCCTGAAAGTTATAAAACCTGCACTGTTACCTAACCAATACTTCTCTAAGAGAAAAGCTTGATGAAGCCCTTTGAAATAAGCTCACTGAAAAGATGGTCTCATGAAGTACAAACATTCGTCATTACAGCCAATGTCCTGCTCTCTCCATCTCTGTATTCAGACTGTGGTGTGGGAAATGAAGATGTGCTGTGGTGTTTGTTATTTTAATTTGGTTAAACTAAAAATGCAAAATGATGATGCGGCGAGAGGGACAGAGAAATTTTATAAATGGATGGGAACTCTGATATGATGATATCAAAGAACCCTGAAAATTCAGGGTCTCCTGAAGCAAACTATAAAGCAGCTCACATCAGAAGAAGTTTTTTCAGCTTTATGAAATACATCAAGTTTCTTAGGGAACAACTATCGTGAGGGAAAGACAGACATTGTCTAATAGCCTCTGTCTTTACTAATATGTTTTTAAATCAAGCATTTCAAACACCTCTTTGCGTACAGTAAATACAACCAGACTCTACAATCAGAAGATCTGGAGTAGCTCCTGGAGGAAAAATCACTTTAAGGCAAATTCTGTGATCCTTAAGATGTTATGTTGTTGTTTGTATGGTGGCTAATGTTGGTATAATGGAAGACTGCCTTTCCAAATGTATATACAATACCTTTTTGATGAGGTCAGTCATTTCCATTTCAGACCTTTGCTGGGACATGTCAGCCTTCACCTCTGAGTACGTGTCATTGATGATGGCCAGGAACATGTTCTGTGTAGTAAAAGAATATATAGTAAAGGTATTCTTGATTAGTTGAGGAGCAACATGAGAACACAACAGGCGTGACTGCTCTACTCACCATGAGAATAAAGAAAATGAAGAAGACAAAGGATGTGAAGTAGATCGGTCCAAGCACTGGATTGGCCTCCTCTATCTCTGAGAACTCAAAGTCTCCCAGAATGATGCGGAACTGTGTGAAACTAAACAGACAATATTTCAACATCTTGAAACAGGAAGAAACAACAACAACAACAGGTGTTGGATGTATTTGTACATTTAAGAACCACATATACTCTGAACGCTCTTACATGCTAGCTTGGAAAGTGCTGAAATCATCAACTTGAGTTCCGAACACCAAGTAGGCCAGCTGAGCGTACGCCAGAAAGATGATGAAGAACATGATGGCAAAGCCCACGAGGTCTTTGGCACACCGAGACATAGTGCTGGAGAGCTGACTCATGGTCTTATTGAAGTTGATGAACTTAAAAAGCTGAGAGAGATTATTTGTCAGCATTAGTCAACGTGTCACTCTTTTTCCACTATGATAGTTTTAGGAGGAGAGTATTTCTACCTTGACCCAGGAGAAAAAGACGATAACTGCAGCCACGTTGTTGAACTGAAATTGCAGATTTGCCAAAGGCTCGAAGATGGGGTGAGCAGTGTGGTTCTCCAACAGGCCTTTGAGAAGGTTTCCAACCATGGCGGTTCTGGTTTTGTTCATGATAATAGCGACAACGCTTAACTGAAATAGGAGCAGAAGAAAAAGTCAACGGATGACAATTAGAATGATTTGAATAATCCAAAAGTAGGCTTTGGGCTTGCACTCTCATACACACCACAACAATGAGAACGTCCAGACAGTTCCACAGGCTCTTGAAGTAATGCAGGCGGTGGATGCGGATCTCCAGAACCTCCTCCACCACATAGTAGAGGATGAATATGCAGAATGCCACCTCACACACAGCCAAAAAGTAGTCCCAGCTCGACACGAATCGTATCAATCGGACTGTTTGGAACTCCCAGGAGGTCAGCACCCCACCAGTAGCAGGGAACTCCACCAACAACCTAACAAATGCAGCAAACTGCGACTGTGAGTATTTACACAATGTGATTATAAAGTAGAACTGTTGTGTTAGATACAAATCAAAATAAAGCACTGAAGCGGCAATAATCAGTTAGCTATTAGCGGACTAGTTGACCACAAGAAGATTTACTGGATTATTTTCAACATAAATAGTAAATATGCTTCTTGATGCTTCTTCTTTATTATTTTTTATTGTAGTTTATGTAAGTCTTTGGTTAGGAGCACTTATTGGATACAAGTTTTATCCATGATTCAAATAATCTACAATGAAAATAATCACAAGTCATAGACCTGTAAAGCACGCATTCATTTTATAGTATTTTTCCCATACTCCACCGGCTAATGATCAATAAAGTAGGCAACTTTACTCGGAAATAAAGTCAAAGTCAATAAAGTCTGTTATCAAGCACAAAAAACAATAATTATATATATATATATATATATATATATATATATATATATATATATATATATATATATATATTTCAGTGACATTTTTTTATTTATCAAATTTTGCTGGTTTTTTTTGTATGTGTTTAGCTGAGAGTGGAAGCACTCTGAGGACGTCATGTAAGTGGCAATTGTCATTACTTTCCCCCCCACCAATTTTCTTTGACCCCCCCTGAAGTAAAAAAAAAAAATGCATCCCATTTCATGAGCAACTTGGAACTAAGAATATACAAATGACTCATTATTGAAATGTTTCTACTGCACATTGTCAGCGTATTACTTATAATTAGCTTCTTTTACATGTATTATGTTGCATTTCATTCCTACCCAGTGTCACTGTTTAGTAAATATTATAATGTGTAAAAATGGTCTAAAATCAATAACTTCTAAATATTCATCATTAGTCATTAATGATGACGTGTAAGACGTGTTGTGACTGATGATTCTTACCTGGCGATGCAGAAAAGGTTAATGTTCCCATTGAAGACAGAGAAGTCCAAAAAGACCGCTCTGGTGCCTCTGTCCAGCCACAGGTGGTCTTTGAGAAACTGCAGTTGTGTGGCTGACTCCTCTCTGGTACGAGACAGATCCTGGTAGTATCCTCCGCCTCCGTATTTAGACACCTGACCCCGATAACTGCTCCCATTCATCTCACTTTCTGTCGTATACACCCAACTAAGAGACACCAAAAGGAAAGATCTCTTCTTCAAAATGGAACACAACACAGTTTATTTGTACGTAACTGGGGAATGTATTTTTAATCTGACACTTTCAAACAAAAATGATTTGACGTACGCAGTCCCACTCTTGGGTCCAAACGACGAGGTGTCCTCATTGGATGGGGTGTACAAGTTGTAGCAGTCCTGAATCTCGTCTCTCAGGTCTTCGTGAACAGAGCAGGACTCATTGCGAACTTTGACCAGCCTGAGCCGCGGCACACCGAGCAGCAGGTTCTCGTAGTAGATGAGGCTCTGGTTCTCTGGCAGGCTCTTGTTGTTGTACCACACCTCCCAGTACATGCCGTTTAGGAAAGGACCCTCTGTGAACTGCAAGTGTACAAAAGACATGACTGTGACGCAGAAGACCAAGACATTCAATACTACAGCATTCAGAAACACCTACTCTGTATTATAGTCCCTATTGATTTACTGAAAATAAACAGGGAGAAAAAGCTTGTCTGGTTCTTTTTTTAATGCAACACTGGACTTTACCACCTAAAATTAGTAGTTTTCAAAGTCTTTCTTATAGTAAAATATATTTCAACAGGTGGTGTCTACCTCCTTTCCACCGAGCGCCTCAGTCGCCTGCTTACAGCACTATGTAACTTTGGCAGCGGGTCATGGTCCTCGCGAGAAGTTTAGTACGGCGTTACTGTGCCACTAGTTCACACACACCAGTCTTCAGCTAAAAAGCATCCCATTAGTCCGTCTCTGTACTGTTCGATACAATGCACGCTGCAAAGACATAGATGAGGATGTTGAAGGATGAAGCTAAGAAGATAAAAAAAAAGAGAGAGAGAGGGACGGAACAGAAAGCCTGACTAGAGTGAATATTGGACCTTGTCAGTCGACATTGTTCTTAAGCTTCTCGCATTGTCTTTGCCGGTGTTCTGTGGATATGTGCTGCCTTGGCAAAAAGTGCTACCATAGCACGAAACGATAGCAGAGGCTGTCAGTACGCCTTATCAAATAATTCTTCCAGTACAGAATCCCTTTAAAACACCACTACTCGCTGCACCGCAAGGAAACAGGAAGCATGTTTTGATGCTCTCTGATGAAACCTTTATTTAATATTTTAGAGGAAACATTTCTCGATAGACGAAAAGCATCTCTCAGCCGCCCTCTGCTTGAAGCGCACAAAACTAATATTTCCTCCATAATGTTGCTTTAAGGTACCAAACCCCCCCGATTATGATCTCTGAAGAATCTAAACTGTTCCATCAAATAATTCAACCTGTGTTTGCAGAGGTTGCAATGGATGCAATAGAACAATAAGAATGACAACTAAAACTCTAAAGGAATGTTCTGAGACTGACAAATGATTTCAGCCGAAACAAGGATGATCTTTACCTTCCAGAAGTCCTCCATGGTTGAGAGGCTTCTAAAAGTGGAAGGGTCCCCAGCAGACAGCGGGGTGTCCAGGAAAAGCTGAGACATGACTTTTGTGTAGTAGTACATGTTGGCACTCACCATCCCATAGGTCACTGCAGAGCAAATCACAGCATACGTTTGTAACATTTCTAATAACACCAGCAACCTACTAAGCCCCAGGAGAATGAAGACTCAATTCATTATTTGTGGCTACATTCTTTTGCACAACAATCTGACTCTTTACATCTAGTATGATCCAGCAGGAGATCCAGCAACAACAACTAAACTGAACTTGAAATCCTCATTTTCTGTGCACTTCTCGTCCCTGTAGCATTCAGTATTCATCAGGGAATAGCTCTGGAAAGTGCTTTTAATAGTCAAGCTTGGCCTGGCAGAGTGTGCCTCAATGTAGTCTGCCAGGAAATCATTTCCTGATCCACCCCTAACCACAGTTTGCCATTTTTCATTGCAGCATGAAGAGAGAAAAGAGCCTTAAACGCTGGCTATTTAATCCTACTCATTTCATATGTGGGATTTCCATCCATTTGTTTGCATTTACATACTGCATCCATTCACTTCGTGTAGTTACAGAAAGGAAATTCACTTACAATTGTGAAAGACAAAATCTTTCACTGGAATTACTACTTAGCAAAAAACTGTGAGCTTCAAAAATAACTTTAAGCTCTAAGAAAGAGAGCCAGGTTACATTTAAAAGAACTTGGTGTCACTTGGATTTGCTTTCAGATGTGACTTCAACTAACAAGAATATGTTTTTAAAGTTCTCCCTATGGTGTATGTTTAATTTGTTTAGTTTGGTCTGATCAACAGTGAAGCCCTAAATAATTAAGTTGGCCTGTACAGAAAAAAAAACAACACATTACGTAATAGAGAGGCAGAACACATTACATTCTCAAATTAAACACATTTGTTTCTTGTTATTGTTTTCCAGAGTTCTTCCTCAGTTAAGTTCAGACCAAGACAAGTTTTAAGTGCAAAAAACATTGATTTTATGGAAATGTCACTAAACTCCTGTAAACACATCGCTGAACCCTCTGCTGTCTCTAAACACTTAAACCAACGGTTTGCTATACTTCTATTCCAATGTAGTGTGAAATGCTACATGGTCCAATAACCTGAATAATAAAAAGAGGGTTTCTACTGACAGGGCCACAAAATAAAATACAAGATCAGCATTTACTTCAACATTAGTTACTCAATCTGTGTGTTTATGTGGTAGTTCAGTGGAGTCATGAAACTTGGCAGAAATCGAATGCACCTTATGAATGAGTCCAGTCAGGCTGGAAACGTTGTGTTCTATTAATGCAGATGACAAATAAATAAGTATATCTTTAGGAGCCATAGGGCTGTGAGTCTTTGTGCATCATATGTAGGGATTTTTTTTTTTTACGATTCAGCACCTAAATAAGTGATGTGCGTGTGTTTGTTGACATTTTCAGAAATCTGATTCCGGTTTAATTCTCAGTGGTGATTATGACGACTATCACAGTATTGATTTCTAACGGTCACCATGCCCGACGTTTTACAGTCATTTTGCAGGATTTTTCAGTGTTTACTTACGGATACAAAGAGTGATGAGAAATGCAATATAGGTGAGCATCTCCCTCAGGACGTTCCTTAGGTATCTTTCTCTGCTGCTGTCACTGTCTTCCATCAGCTCTGTGCCCCACAGAACTGCAGAGAGAAACAGTAGTTCAGGCATCTGATAGGCTGACAAACGTAACAGACACACTGCAGAAGAAACTTCCACTATGTTCTAAATATAAATATCAGACAAACATAAAGGATGAATGATGATGAATTCAAATTTGTGCATCCTTCAAAATGTGTTCAGATTGAGGTTGAGAGAACAGAACTATCATAAAGAGTGATTGACCTCTGATCTTTTGGAGTATCTGCTTCATACAGCCGGGGTGATCATGCCTGTCCTGCTGCTGGGCATCCACACTTGGGGTCGGGTACAGTCCTCCTCTCGTGATGTGGTTGCCGCTGCCCCCGCCGGTGTAGCTTCCCAGGCCGCTGCTGCAGCTGCTGCTGGAGGCCGTGGACACAGACCTCCTCCCGGGACTCGCCGGAGGCCAGTCAGCTTCCATGATCTCATCCTCAGGCTCGAAACCCGGATTGTCGCGACTCCATGCTTGTCTCGACGGAGGGGACGGGGTGCCTATGACTCCTCCGAGACCCAGATCTTGAGGGTGAATGTTCTCCATCTCTATCCCTTCTCCTGAGTCGAGTCTGTGGGACAACCTGCCAGTCTGGCTCGGCGGTAGCTGCTGCGGTCTAACTCGAGAAGAACTCATGGTCCGCTATGCTATTTTTATTTATTTTTTATTTATTTTTTTACTTTGTGCGGGGCATCTGAAAAAGTTAAAAGTGATACAAAATCGCGCAGATCTCTTATGACTATTTAAAGAGGCTAAATCATTCCGGCTATTCACTTCGAAAACTCGACCTGTTAAAAGCCTAAAATCAAAGTAGTGGGGAATTTAGTCATACAACTAAAAAAAACTACTTATAGAATTTTACAGGGTATGTTACGGTGACCTAAATATATTCAAACCAATAAAGGGTACTTCGTTCGTCCCTGTTTGCCCCTTAACTTCCACTCACCATCCCGTTAGGAAACTTTCTTGAGGAAAACATCAAACCGTCTTCACTTGCGTCTCTAAAAACGATGACCGTCGTACTGAAAAGGATGCCTTTAACACGATGAAAGTAATTATATAAAACCTACTCAAAATCGTTACCCATTGAGCTATTTACATGACACTGACAGCGGCATTAAATGCTGTTTATGTGAAGCGAGAAAGGTACTTGCTTTGCCCCAGGACAGCCATCTTGTTCTTCTACTGTTCCCCCAAAAAACTCTTTCTCATTTGTTCGGGACTCAGATTACATTTGAAGAAGTCATGGCGTCGCAAGAAAAAGATGAAAACACCTCGGTGTGAAAGCATTTTCTTAATCTTCTGAAATGTCTACAGGACATTTGTATCAAATGTTTTTTTTCTCAAATCAACGACTTGGATTAAAAGTCTACTTTGTGTGAACTTCTGAGGGATGTTTTTGTTGTTTTTGATCTGTGTGTAGATTAGATTCACGTTCCAGATAATAAGACATTTCTTTGAAATGTTTAATAAAATACTTTTGGACCCTTTTTGTGATGATAAATAAGGTCTACATTTTGGATACAATTGCTAAATACAAGGATGTAATGTATTGGCGTTACATAATATCTGTGTGTTTGGATTAGTGGTTACTATGACAACACGTTCAACAGGCCTGTCAATTCGTTGAAATGTGCACTTAAGGTCCAAAAAACGAGTCATTTGTATGGAAACTATGCAACAAATGATTTAATCACAGCCAGTGTTAATGTTCATAAGCACTTGGATAAAACCACAACTTTAAAGTGTTTCTTAGCCTGGCCTGTAGGCTACAATTTTAAAATGTTATAGATGTAGATCAGCCTCTAATATGCAGAGCCTCCTTAAATGTAAGTGCGGAAACATGTGTTTGAGCCGAAATTTACACCGAACTGCTTAAAGGTGCACTATGGAGTTTTGGTAGATAAATGTGAAAGTTGGAGAAGTGTACAGATTCTGTTCAGATGCTACACAAGAAGTTATGGAGGGTCCGTCACTCTCCTGGTAGCTGTTTAGCTCCAATGTTTTCCAGGGTCTCATTTTCCCTTTGAAAAAAAGTTTGTGTTGGCAATTTAGTTCAGAAAATATTGCATAGAATTGTTTCACTTCTCAAACTTTCAAATTTCACTACCAAATCTACATAGTGCACCTTTAAAGTTACACAATATTTATAATATCACTTTTAAACAAGTACTGTAGCTGATAGGCCTATCATGATGGTGTGTAACATTAGGATAAGGTTAATATACAAGTTTGATGTCGGCTTACATGCACTACATTTCTATATTACCTCAGCTATTTTCTTCACACAATACTAAATATACAGCAGACTACTTTATATTTTTATTTTCTTTATATTTACACTTCATTTTACTGTAGGCTATTATTGACCCTATTCTAGACAGCTGTTTAGGCATAGCCTACACAAAATATGATCAACTATAGGCTAAATGGTGATCCTTGATCTTATTTTTATGGATGCCTTGGACATTAATGGTATGAATCCCACCTGAAATACAGGCCTATATAAAATAAACTATAACTAGGCCTATATAATAATGAAATAGGTTATACATATTAGGTTCAACTTGGCATCTGGACATGGCTTTACTAAATGTATGTTAGTGTTTCTACATTTTAGTAGCGCTATTGCTACTCTGTAGTCAGTTAAATATCTGAGTTTAGCAATCACAGAATACACATTCTTTTTATGTACTTCACATCATATCTGTATGTGTTTGCTTCCACAATTTTCTCTTTATTAAAATGTGATTTTTATTGTTTAAAAATGTTATTTTATATCCATGTCAACATAGTTTATATATCAACATGTATATAAAACAATCAATCAACCAAAATATATAAATTTTACAAATAGGGCAGGTCTATCACACTTTTTATTACAATATTTACAGGGACACAACATGAATCCACCATGAGCAATATTTCTTCTGAAATGTACAAAGAATACTCCTCCACTAGGTGGTGCTAAATATCCACACTTGGAAATACAGCAGTCACAAGCTTAATAAAATCCCTACAGTGAAAGTAAAGGATAATTTTGCTTGACAGAACAATGAGCTGCTACAAAAGGGCAATTGGGCAACAGGCTTACTCACAGAAGAACCCTAAATATGGCTTGATGTCCCAAGTGAAGAACATTCAATTTTGTTATTGTTATATGGCAATAATGTGTTATTAATAAAACAGGTAGTTTACTTTTGGTGCTATATGTATAGGTAGGCCTATTTATAGGATAATTTATTGCAATAGGAAAAAAGCAGCATATTGGTCATATTGACTTGTTCTGAGGAACAGTTTAGAAAAAAAGAAACCCACTATTTTTGTTTGACTTCCATAAGCACCGATTGTCAACAAATCTCTGCATCTGGCCCAAAAATCCACTGGGATGGAACCCAAACTACAACAAAAACCATTCATGAAGTGACATCAGCTAATAATAATAATGTGTTATTAGTTTGTTTAAATTCGTTTTTTTGTGTGTGTTGAAATGTGTTACTTGTGTCTTTTAATGTATTTTTTCTGTATTTGTATGTGTTGGTGCTCATTGTTTGTTTAAAACTCTATATATACTGCTGCTGCCTGTCTTGGCCAGGGCCCTCTTCAAAAGAAGTTTTTAATCTCTACAAGTTTCTTTTCTGGTTAAATACAGGTTGATAAAACATAAACAAATACAAATAAATCTGGCATACCTTGTGACCAACTCTTTTTATTTTGTTAATTTTGGCAACTACCTTGCAAGTGTGTGAAAGCTATATGTTGATTTTTTTTTTTTTTAAATTAACATTTTAACCTTTAATGAACAAAACCATTCAATTAACAAGTATAAAAAATAAGTCAGTAAAATATGTTCCATAAATGACAATCACAAAGGTTACATGACAATAAATGGACATATGTGTTGGTTATGATTTTTTGAATGTTATGGGGAAATTCCCAATATTCTACCAATAATTCTATTATAATTGTAAATTTCCCCATTGTGGGATAAATAAAGGATTATCTTATTTTAAATGTTGTTAAACTTACGTTGTTAAAAAATCGTAAACTATGTGAACAATCAA
Source organism: Labrus bergylta (assembly GCF_963930695.1). Classification (NCBI taxonomy): domain Eukaryota; kingdom Metazoa; phylum Chordata; class Actinopteri; order Labriformes; family Labridae; genus Labrus; species Labrus bergylta. The sequence goes on from NC_089195.1 coordinate 24,262,041, forward strand.
AATTATTTCATATTTTAGACTAGTAATGCTAAGTTAAATCCTGGTTGTGTATGTTGTATATATTCCCATTCTTAGTTTTGATATTTTTAGTGCTTATTTACTTTGTATTTAATATTATATGGTGTTTAGATTTGCTAATATTGTGTTTTTTTTGCTAATATTGTGTGTTTGGACAACCTGCTGCTGTAACGCCACAATTTCCCAGTTTGGGATCAATAAAGTAATTCTATTCTATAATCTAATATGTAATCAGAAATGTCCTTCTCAATTGACGTGGAAAAACTGTTGAAAAAAAAAATAACATGAGTGTGATTATCAATTAAAAAAAAAAAAAAATCACAAAAATCAGTGGGCAGTTGGACATGAGGTAGAAAATTCAGGAGGCGGGGTCATTTGCTTGGCGTCATAATTTATGTTGCCTAGTGTAAACAGTCCATTGGCTGAATCTTTGCGATGGGGGTTCCCTGCCCCAGATTGCAGGGGTAAAACAATAAATAGAACCTATCACTTTAAATCTGCAATCTCTGGTACAGCAGAGATCATAAACTGTTAGTTAGTTGAGCGTGGGAAACATCACGAGATACACCTGGGACACCTGTGTATTTCAGAACAGTTTACATTCGGTTACTCGTTATTTATTAAAAAAAACAAAAAAAAAACATTTCTGTCTACATAGATAGGTCTTTCATAAGGTAAGTTAGCCAAAACCTCCAAGCTAAATAAGCTCGCTATAAAAACGGCTGATCGGCTAATGCTACCAGTACGAGCTAATGTTATCTAGCTGCATTGTCTAGTTTAAAACCAGGATTACTCGATAAACACGCAGTTATTATTATTATTATTACATGCCGAACAGGAGTGTCGTTACTGTTTGAATAACCCACTTAAGCTAAGCAGTCAAAAACATGATTCACATTAAACTAAATTGTCAAATCTTCCTCCCTATTGTTTTCTTTGAGCTAAGCTAGCCTAGCAAGTCCACTTGTTTCATTGATCGCGCTTCAGTCTGTGGAAGTTTACAGATTATTGTACTTTTAACTTGTTGGGGGGGCCTTGATATTGTTCATAACTATTATGGAAAAAAAAAAAACGCTTGATCGTGACGACATTTACAACTTTATTGGTGCAGTAGCTGTCTTATCCCGTTTACAATCAGTTTAATTTAAGAGTTGTTGTGTGAAGTACAAGCTTACGCATCATCCTGACAGCTGTCAATGTTTTTCTGCGTCGACCGGACTCGACATTGTCATTTTGTGTATGTTCTTCCGCTCGTTTTCTTTTATTGACACACCGGCTAAAGGGGAAAAAGAAAAAAAAAACTACGACGCCACAAGTTAGCTTGAGCTAAAGTTAGCGAGCTAACTAGCGGTGTCGCAAGCTCGCCGCTGATTTCCTGTTTGTCGGACTAGCATTAGCCATTGGAGATGACAGCTAAAGAGGCCGGCTATTCAGATTTAATATGCCTTCTGTTGTTTTTGTAGTGTGGTTAACTTCATCAGAGGTGATGTTATAGACATCCAGTGGTTGTCAGTATTTGTGGAGTGACCTCGTTAATGATGCAATGCGTGAATCTGTCTTAAAATAAAACATGCGACAAACGAGAGCATGGACAAAATGTTGTTAGCTTAGAAATGGAGGGGCCTCGTCACACAGTTGGCAATTTGACTACAAAAGATTGCTGCAGTGTGTGAAATGTATGGTTTTTTTTGGCGTACACTTTGTTGAAAAATGGGTTTAATTTAAATTAAGTTTTCTAAACTGCAGAACTTGAAAGGCTTTTTTTTACTGGTCGCCTTTATCTTCAGTCGGTTTCCCTCTTTGTCTCATTGGATGAAACGTGATGGCGCAGTTGAATGTTGGCTAGTGTGTTAGCAGGCTAGCTGAAACAGTCAAATATCTTGCCTACGCCATTGGATTGATGTGGGTCAGGTGAAACATTTGGCCTCTTCCTCAGACAAAGAAAGTGAAAACGACTTGAGTACTTCCTGTACTTGCTGCTCTAACACATGTGTGATGTTTTGCCTGGGGCTCAATAAACACTTCATGTACTGAGATGGGGGTTCCTTAAATGACCTGGATCTTTAATATAAAATCATACAGCAGTCCTACTGAGTCAAAGATTAATTCTAAATCTTAAGTCTCCTACACTCAGTTGCCAAATCATCACGCACACTTCAGTTTAAACTAATGCAATCTAATACAATAGCTCTGCGATAAACCCAAACATTTATGCATTTTTGTTAGTTTAGTCTGTGTTTGTGTTGCTTCAACTTTATGGCAATTTCCAAGGCTGTAGTTTGTTCTTGGTACTGCTGAATTGTATTACATAATCCTGAGAAATGAAATATTATGATATAATTAAAGAAACAACTCTCCGTATGATGCTAACTGCAGCGTCCTTACCTTTTCAAATAATCTTCAAATAAGTAGGGGTTGTTTAAGGGCTGGAAACTGCATACTTTTTTTATTTAACAATACCAAATTGATTACCAGCTTTTTGTGTATGTATTGACTTCTACATTATAACATTTTGACATTTGTTTATGTTCTGTTTCAGCACTTAATATTGTTTACCAAAGAAATGGTGATGGAGAAGCCAAGTCCCCTGCTTGTAGGGCGGGAGTTTGTGAGGCAGTATTACACACTCTTAAACAAAGCGCCCGATTTTCTGCACAGGTAATTATAGAGATGTGAAATGTTAAGAGATTTTTACATGTACAGATCTTGTGGCTAACTGTAATATTAATTTGCTGTAGGTTTTATGGAAGGAGTTCTTCCTATGTTCATGGAGGACTTGACCCAAGTGGGAAGCTGGCAGAAGCGGTGTACGGGCAAGCGGTAAGTGCTTTTGACCAGCAGTAATATTCACTTAGAAAATATTGAAAACAGGGAGATTAATTATAGTGCTGATAAAATAAGTGTTAATTTTAGCTTATTTAATTGAGACATAAAATAATTATTAGCATGTTTCGAGGAAGAAGTAGCAGCAGGAAACAATATTGTCACATTGAAAAAGACTTTGGGCTTCTTTGTAACAACCATACATACATTCATATCAGTCTTTTTCATCACTGGGTTTAACTAAGTTTGAGGCTCATAAGGCTGTCCAGGGCTACCTGAATGGTGAAAGTAAAAAAACTAGCTGACTCAGACTAAAACCTTGTTAACATGACTTAAAAAAACAGGGCTTTTTTAATTACAGCCGTAAAAAAAAGGAAGGAAGTTCATGTCTACTTATTAATGTAAAGAACTGTGTTATGTCTTAAAGGACATATTTTGCTAAATGTTCTTAATCATGTTAATTTTGACATAAACGTCCCCTCTTATCTATCTTTTTCTTGGTTATTCACTAATCTCCTAGGAAATCCACAAGAAGGTCATGTCCCTGCAGTTCAGTGAATGCCACACAAAGATCAGGCATGTGGATGCTCATGCCACACTGAGTGATGGAGTGGTGGTGCAAGTCCTCGGAGAACTGTCCAACAACGGCCAGCCCATGAGGAAGTTTATGCAGACTTTTGTGCTTGCTCCTGAGGTGAGTACCTGCGTTTTAGTGCTATTAACTGCTTATTGTGGTCGGCCAAAATAAACCTGTTTTCTTATTATACAACTTTTCTACTTCTCAATAGACACGACTTAAAGCTGTGCATTTAAACAGCGCTATATATCAAAACCCCTTAAGCTTTCCATACAGTTCAACTGTGAACACAACTAATTAATGTTTGAATTTCAGTGACAGCAACAGTATCACGGTTTTGGCTTTTGATTTTAACTTGGCTCAAACCAAAGTCTGTAACGGGAGATGAGTGACTGCTGTATTTTAATAAGATAATTTGAAAATGCCCAGTTTTCCAAAAACAGATGTTATGGGTTTTCAATTAAATGTGATACAATTTCTTTCTTGGCTAAAATTTTCTTTCATGACACTTTTAGGGTTCAGTGGCAAACAAGTTCTACGTCCACAATGACATCTTCCGCTATGAGGACGAGGTTTTTGGAGACTCTGAAGCTGAGCTTGATGAGGGTAAGATGTTCACAAACATCCTACATACACCTTTCTTAGAGTTTTTAAGTTCGCTAACTACTTAATGTGTTGTTTAATTTATTTGCTTTCTCTCACGTAGAATCTGAGGAGGAAGTTGAAGAAGAGGCAGAGGAGAGGCAGCCGTCCCCTGAGCCACTTCAGGAAAGCCCCAACAGCACCACCTACTATGAATCTCACCCAGTCACGTATGCCAACACTTTGTCATAATCCCAATCATCTATTTCAGTGTGTTGCCCTTTGTATTATGTCCTTTTAAAACTTGTGTTGAAGTGACAGCATGTTGATTTGTGATCTGTAGTAATGGAGTAGAGGAGCCCATGGAGGAACCAGCTCCTGAACCAGAGCCGGAGCTTGAACCAGAGCCAAAAGCAGAGGAGACAAAACCTGAAGCAGAGGAGAAGGTTCTGGAAGAGATGGAGGAGAAGGCACCTTCACCTGTCCCTGCAGAGTCTCCCCCAAACACTCAGGAGCCTGCCAAGGTAAGACTTTAGTGTCTCTATGCAAGTTGTGTCTGTTCATAGATGTGTATATATTCAAAACTGTAACATACTCACTTTAAATGTCAGGGCTGGGTATTGGCAAGGCCCTCACTTTATCATATGTTTAAGGCCCCGTGTCCACCTAGTATTTTGTCGAAACACCAGCGTCTTTTTTTTTCTTCAATTGTTTTCAATGAGTAGAGAGCATTTGGGACGGACGGATGTGAAGCACTTTTCTCCTCAGTGCGCAAACGATTAATGTAAGCGCTGGACACGGGGCCGAACAAGAGTGTGGTGGTGATTCTCTCTGCAGACATCATCTATTTGATCTATTTTATTCACGCCTCTGTTTGTTCTGTGTGTCAGTTGTTGTGCCATACTGTAAAGCTCACAGCAAACACTCAAAAAAAACATCGACATATCACTGTCCCTCTCCTGTGCTCTCAGTTGGTATGTAACAGACCAAACTTTACCATATAATGAGAACCCAAATGGACTTTACAAACGTCAGTATTTGCAGACATTTGAGTTTGTATAATCTCTCTGTTGTTGCTGTTTAAGAGCTGCAGGTCTGGCTAAGGGCGGTGCAGATACACAGCACAGGGATGAAGAGCACTGCATATGAACAAAACCTAGCTCCTTCTTGCACGTTTGTGTGGAGCTGTAGGCATTTCTATTAGTCCTGTAGAGTGTAACTGCCGTGTAACAATCACAAAACGTCTTGTTTTTATGTTAACTGATTGTCATTTTCTTAGAGACACTCGTTTTACTTTATCACTTTGTTTATAAGTCACCGCTGCATTTTATCTCGCCTGCGGCAGCTTTACGCTCAGGAAGCCCGCCTACTAGCTGAACAGAGACGTCTACAGGCGCAGAGGTCATTGTGATAAAAAGAATTTCAGGGAAATAAAAGACAATATAACCCATTTGTTGTATGGCTGAGGGGTGATAAATATGATACTGTGAAAACAAATATTGCGATACTTTTGTGTATAATATTTTCATGCACAGCCTTACTTAATGTACAGCTTCATATATCATAGTGTTGAGTTAACCGTTCATTGGTGCATTCTTCACAGACTTTCTCCTGGGCTTCAGTAACTAGTAAAAACTTGCCTCCTACCGGCACAGTCACCTCTTCTGGAATCTCCCCCCATGTTGTTAAAGCTCCGAGCTCACAGGTAAAGAACTACAACTGGACTTGGAAGTGTGAAGAATATCTTTTAAAGTTGTAAAAAAAAAAAAGAAAAAAATCATATTAAATGACCTCTCGGACCATATGACAATCAGACCAGTATGCTGTAATCAACCACTATGAGTGATGCCGTGCTGCTAAGTGTGGCACTGCACGGTGTTTTTTCAGCAGAGCTTCTGTCTGACTCCTTGTTTCTGTTTGTTAAAGTTGAATTTAAAGCCTTGATACATGTATGAAAGTGCAAGTCATTTGTAAAGAAGTCGGCTTTAATAAGGGGGACAGATTTTCACCAACAAAAAAGAAAATGAAAAAGTGAATGAGAATGTTTCGTACCAATATGTCATACAAATGATTGCTTTGACATAAAGAAATAATGATGTTAATGATAACAACCCACACAGCCAAGAACTGAAGCCAAACCGGAGTCACAGACCGCACCTTCGAGACCCAGAGACCAGCGCACACGTGACAGACCGGCCTTTACTCAGCGTGGTCCCAGACCTGGTAATGCAAACATGCAGTCGCATTAATTTAAGTTTTAGTGTAACTTTTATCGTTTCACTTGACTTGTTCTTATCTCTTGGATGTCTTTTGTCACTTTTAGATGGTGTTGCATCTTCAGAGTCACAAACTGGAAAACCACACTTGAGTTTTGTAAACAAAGGTAAAGATCAAAGTTTAGGTCAAATGTTAATTCACCTAGAAGTCACTTTCATGTCCTATTCGTAGGAGTTTTATGTAGATGATGCGCCTGAGCTGATCTGAGTTTTTGTTCTGACATGCAGGTGGACGGGCAGACACTGAATCTGGTGACATGGACAGCAGGCGGATTGTGCGGTACCCGGACAGCCACCAGCTCTTTGTCGGAAACCTTCCACATGACATTGACGAGAGCGAGCTCAAAGAATTCTTCATGAGTGAGTTTCAACTAAAGAAAGCTACACCTGTCAACTCGTGTTTTAAAACGACATACACTTTTTTTTTTTTAAGGTGAATAAATAAAAGCTGGTTCAAACCATTTATTTTCTTGCAGCATATGGAAATGTGGTGGAGCTGCGGATCAACACCAAGGGTGTTGGTGGAAAGCTGCCCAACTTTGGATTTGTTGTCTTTGACGACTCTGACCCTGTGCAAAGAATCCTGGGGGCCAAGGTAGACGGGGCATGTATAACTTTTTCATTACCCACTCATTCTTTGGTGGTGGTTTGGTGATGCACATTTCCTCTTTAATTTTTAACCTAAACCTGTCACAGTGGGGTTAAACTCCCTACTCAACTGTTAAAGTAAGATGTGATGTAAAAGTTTTCTTTTTGTTCTGTTGGGAACAAATCGAGTTTGGAAGGTGTGTTTCCAATCGGAGATTGATACTTTCAGGCATGTGAGTTGGCCGCCTTGCCCATTTATATTTTATTGCATCATAACGTAGGCAATGTTAGACTAAACGCCGGACAGCTCTCTCTGGAACCCCATCTACAACATGACACTATGAAACTGGCTTCTTTCCAATGGATTAGTGAGTTGTATTCTTTCAGTGTAGGACTCGACTTGGTCTGGACTCAGCCTTAAAGAGGGATTTTTTTTCCATTGGGAAACTTTGACGTGTTACAGCGGAGGCTACACGAGGACAGGTTGTCTATCGTGTGTGCAAACCAGTGAATGATGTGGGTGGTGAAATAAATTGGGTGATTTAAAGGGTCTTTTTCTCCCTCTGGTATTGACCTTACATGTCTTCTTGCAGCCCATCATGTTTCGAGGCGAGGTGCGTCTGAATGTGGAGGAGAAGAAGACACGGGCGGTGCGTGAGCGAGAGACCAGGGGTGGAGGAGACGAACGCCGGGACATGCGACGCAACGACCGGGGCCCTGGAAGTTCCCGTGGCATTGTGGGAAGTGGAATGATGCGGGAACGCGATGGGAGGGGACCACCACCTCGAGGCGGCATGGCTCCAAAACCTGGCATGGGCTCTGGAAGAGGCTCCGGTGGCCAGGGAGAAGGTCGCTTCACCACCCAGCGCCGCTGAGAAGAGCACCACCTGCAGCTTGGAAGTAGTACCGTGTTCTTCATCTTCAACCGTTCTCGTTAACGAAAAGAAATCTTCATGTATAAACGTATATATTTGTTTTTTTGTTTAATTTTGATTTTTTTGTTCCCTCTTTGCTTTGGAATGTGACACAGCCTGTCAACCATTTGTTTGTGAAATAGACAAACAGAAATAAGCAAACAGAAAATTTCGCTTATTACTTGTGAGCTGAGCGTCCTTTTTCAGGTAACTCAAGAATTCACAAACTTTAATTTGTAAATTTGTGAAAAAAGGCAAACCAACCAGGAGTAATCTGCCACATTAGGAGGGACTGATGAGACTTTTAAGTACGACAATACAGCCCATCATTTGGAAAAGAGATTATATGCCTTGACTTAACTGGGGCGCTGCTTCACGAGATCCCTCTATTGCACATTTTATATGGTAGTTTTCTGCCCGTTACTGTTGGAAAAGAGTGAGATGCAAAATTTGTGCAGTTCCAGGGGAAAGGCTTGCCTTTTACTTTTTTCCTTTTGAGAGACCACTGCTTCAAAATTGCATAATGCACTCATCAATATGCACTAATGGGTACTTTTTTGTCGTATTACATTGACATCAATGCTCGGAATGCAGCTGGAGAGACCCGTTTTGTCTCGGAGCGATACGACTTACCGGAGCAGGCTTACAGCCTGTCTGCTGTGACCAATGTACTTTTCACACTTTTGACCCAAAACTACGCTTCAATTACTGCTGGATGGACAAGATGACAAGCAAATCTATTTTTCCTCATTTATAAATCAAATAAATAAGAAAAGAGCTCAAATCTTGGACTTTCACAAAATGCGCGGGGGGACTAAGGATAAACAAGAAACAAAGCTGAACAATAGAAGAGTGGTGGTATTGATGGCTGCTCGCTTTTTTTTTTCTTTTAATTCCAAGTACGTTTTTTTTCTTCATGTTTTTCCTTGCAAGCTAAAAGCAAAACTGGGATGGACGACCCCTCCCTCCCTCTTTCCACCCTCCCTGTCTGAAGCGCAAAGTTCCAGAATAAATGTACAGCAAAATCATAGTTTACTGTATGTTTTGTTTTCTGTGCATCTTTTCATTTCTCTCTCTTGACTTGATAAGAGCATGATGGTGCCTTCTTTTTCACCTTTTCCAGTCTTACTAAAGTGGTTCGGGGCTTTGCCGCCTCACAATACGGAGCTGCTCATTTTGAACTTCTGGGAGCAGACACACAAAAAAGAAATTGCAGTATTCACAAGATTTAATTTTTACAGGTGCATATTTCTTTTTTGCCCATACTGTTTTACTACCTAAGATGTTCTGTTGTGAGTTTTGTACATTTTGTTTTGTATTGTCTGTTCTGGGTTTTGTAGAGACAATTGGTGCCTCAAGTTCTGTTTGATGTTAAGTGGTTAAAGAGGTGCATCTGAAGAACTTCTCCCCCAACCAATGAAAAAAGGTACATTAAAGATGGTGACAGAGAAATGCTTGGTCTTTGGTTTACATGTCATAGCTCCAACAAAAACGGTGAATCACTTTGATTCAGAAAGTGGTCATCCTTACTTTCAGTCTGACTATTTTTTTTAATTGTTTTTTTAAAACTCATGGCAGCAGGCGGGATAAATCCCTGAACACAGAAGTTGTCAGACTTTTTTTCCACAACAGTTTTGTAATGATCTGTGGAGAGTGGGCTGGCCGTAATTCCAGCCTAAAGACAAGCAAATAATTGTGCTCATACTTTTCTAGCCGTTTCTGCATTTTTATGTTCATATGCTGGTTATGCATTGTGCTTATGTTATTCACTCTGTTTCCATTCAAGGCGAGCCTAATCTGAATGCCATGGTAGTTGTCTACGTATTGCCCTCTCGTGTGTTTCGTCTTTGTACCACTCTTTAAGGAAGGAAAACCCAAGCACGAGACATTTTATTTTTTATTTGTTTGTAACCTTGCACTGAAATGGGAGATGAAAATCGATGTAGCATTTTTCTGGACAAATATACTGAATGAGGTCTTCCTTGTCTGGTGGTATTGCACTATTCCCAACATTTCTGGGACAATCTGTCAGTTTGAACACAGCCTCTCTCCAAATTCCTCATCAGGCAAAGAAAATAGAAAATAGGGATGAACTAGCCTTTGCTCTCTTGCAAACCAGATTTGATGCATATTTTATGTAGTTTTTCCACATTATTGCTGGGCTATTCTCCCTTTTATAGTTGAGGTTCAACATTTCCTGATGTGGGATTAGTTTTCAATACAGAGACTCTTAATTTGTTACCATCAGTCTTTGACAGAATATAACAGAAAACAATTGAAAAGCTCTTTGGTCTAGTGTTTTTTTATCAGACATCTCTTACTAGGTGCCTCTACCCCAATTGTTTATTTGTCAGGTAATTGCTTAACATGGGCACTTGAATGCAACCTTCTTTTTGGAGCAATGGTCACTGTAAAGAGTGGTGAAGAAGAGCCATCATGCTTTCAGACCAATCTGTGCTTTTACATGGTTGTGATGGTTTAAAAAAAAAATCACGTCTGAGCATATACATTTAAAGGTTGGATAGTTATTTTTCATAAAGGTTTAAGAAAACCACGCCCCTTATCCAAACATGAAAAGGATCCTGAAAACATTCTCAAGAAGCTGTACCTGTACTTTCCTGTGGTTGAAAATGCAGTAGAGTGGATCCTCATTGTGAATCATTCCAGTCCTTTGTTTTTTCAAATGGAAATAGAAGTACCTTCTTGGCTTTAGTAGGTGTGGTAAACAGTTGGCTGCCATCCTAATTTTCCTGTGTTTACCCTTTACTTGTTGCTAGTACAAAAGTGTTGCAGGTGGAGAATCGTTTTTTTTTCTTCTTTTGTTCTTTTTTCCTTTCTATTTTGAATGTGTTGGACTTAACATACAATAAACTACTGATATCAGCACCACTCACACCGTGTGTCATGTTTGCAGGTTTCTCCATGAAAACACTGTGTAAACAACGAGCTGCTGATGAAGTTGGTCGCCATTGAACGAAGCAAAGCACTGTGACCGCTGATGAACACTTAACATTTGAAAGGGGCACTACACTGATTTGACACATCGAGAAGTCCCAGTCTGCATTTGAAAATGGTCTGTTGAAGTGTTCTGTTGCTGTGGAAAAGCTTTGTATGAAAAACGTCTAGTCTTGTATTTTGGATCAAGCTTGTGTGTCAAACACAAAAGTGGGGTAGTGGTGTGTTTGTGTAACAGAAATTGTAGCATACGACGTATAGCTGCAATGGCTAATCTTATGGTGACCAATGATTTAAAGTTCCAGAAAAATAAGTCAAAATTCTCTTCTTCAATCTGAATATTTTTCTGGTTGTCTTTACCTCTTAGTTTACCCTTTTTGTGCACAAAAGACATTTGATGATGTTATATTGGGCTTGTGCAAAGCTAGAAAACTATGTTACATATGCAATCACATTTTTGAACATGCTGTTGAACACAATGTTTTGGTAAGTAACAGTCAATATAAATCCAATGGTGGTATTTACTAAAGCAAAAGAAGCAATACCAAACTATAAAAATACTGTAATGTGATGGTTGGTCTCGATGGAGCTAATTGTGTCGGCTTGATTAACGCTCAGTTGTAGAAATGATAATAATCTGACTTTTTTTCTAAACGGTTTTGTATGGTAAATCCCAAAAGTCCCCTGTAGAAATGTAGAGCAGAGAAAAGCACTTGATGAGTCCCTGAGGTGCAGTATTTGTGATAGATTGAAGTAGCTGGCTCTATTTCATCTGATCCCGTCACTGTCTTGTTCAGGATGACTTTCACTCAATGTCACATCAGACCTTGGAGCCAATAGGGAACCTCTCTGACTTCCTGCTACTTCCACGATTTTGGGGAAATTGGTCTGCTAGGTTGTTTGACTCTTTTAAGATCAGAGAACCACTGAGGAGGAGCTAAGAAGAGACCAGATGTACCAAAAGGTGAGTGTGGACCACCTCGTTTCACAAACCTGGGGTTATCAACATATGACTGTACGCTTAAAACACTCCAATTCCTGAATAAGGTAGGGGAATAGAATACATTTGGTAGAAAAAATGAAGTGGACATGAAGGATTCTCATTTCTTGTTTGAGCAGCAACTCTGTTTCTAATTTCATATTATTTTGCTAAGACATTTTTTTATGATTGTATGCATTCAACATGTTATGTTCTCTCTCCCTCTCTCTCTCTCTCTCTCTCTCTCTGTCTACACACATATCCTATATACCAAAACTAAAAGTTACTCAACCTATACTTGACTAATTGAATTATATTAGTCTAATTCAATGTCTCTTCTCACTTTTTAAAATAATATTCTGAGCAGAATGGAATCTGAGCTGTAGGAGGCTATTTGATTGATCACAGATAGAAAATGTTTCCTGAAGGACCTCTTAGAGGCTTTTTAAAACCAGATGTGTTTCTTAAGCCTCTTGTGTTTTAATGGATGTTGTGTTTCACTCTGAATAAACAGTCCAAATTGTCGTTTATATAATCATATTATGGAATGATCCACTTCAGAACAAAACATAAACCAAATCTTGATTTGGTGCCCATCGGTCTACATGGTTGTGGTGGCCAATAGGAGCCATGAGGTAGGGTAGGCATTATCACTACCTTGCTAGCTCCCATAAACTGAGCATTGGTCAGCTTTGGTTGCTGTGGCAACTAAGGGCCATAGGGAAGGTTATGACACTTTTCTGTAGGGGGCATAATTCAATAGAGAATAGGTATCTTGTGTTTCTTACTTCTCTTATTTTCCTTGAAGTGCGGGTGAAGAAAATAAGATGTAGAGACTACACACTAATATCTCTGAGTTACTATGGTGAATAAGGACCTACGATCAGGAAAATGGTGTTGGGTTGTATGAGGACACTTAGCTCATGTTCTCAATTTTTTTCAACTATTCAATCTATTCATAATCTTCTATTATCTTTCACATACCGTTACATAATGTGTTTTTCTCTGTAAGTCATCTGAGTGTTTTAATGGACAACGATCTACATTTTAAAAGTCACATCAATCAGGTCACATAATCATCTTTTTACCAACTAAAAAGTATCTCACGACTCAGGGGCTTTCTGTTGGTTTCTGACACTGAAAAGTAATACATGCTTTTAAGTAGATTAGACTAAGATAGAAAATTATAACTAATTCAAAATGCAGACGCACAGATTCTCACCAGAACCAAGAGATGTGAACACATCACTCCAGTTCTTAAATTCCTCCATTGGCACAGGGTTCAAACTAGTATTTTAAAAAAAGAATTCTGTTACTTGTGTACAAAGCACTAAATGGCATTGCCCCTCAGTATATAAAGGACATGATGTGTTGTACTTATCTTGACACTTTATATTTATGTAGGCTATATGTATGTGCAGAGGTTTATGTATGTATAGGTACAGCCCTGAATCTTTTATAATCTTCTCTTTTTGCACTAAAGAAATTGTTGTGATTGTTTCTGTTTTTCCACTTCATGTGAAACCATAGACTGTAGTGTGAAACACATTGTGTTGGCTTGTGTATGAAATCTGCTAAGCCTGACTTGACTTCTTGCCCTTTAAATAACTGAATTCACTCTGCTGATCAGCCCCAGCCACGTATCGCCACGTCTGCGCGCATGCGCAGTGTATTTACACTTGTGTTCCGGGGTCGGTCAGTCAGTGTACACAGTTAAATAATATAATCAGTTTGTACCTTTTTCCCTTTTCTTTTCACATATTTATAACACGGACCATTCGGAGGAGACTGATTTATTTCTAAGAAGAAGAGACAATTAGACTTCGGCACCGTCTGGACGTCTGTAAAGATGAATTTCTTGAGAGGAGTGATGGGTGGGCAGGCAGCCGGGCCACAGCCGTCTGGAGCGGACACGGTAAGAGAACCAGCCTGGCTAGCTGTGGCTAGCTTCGGCTAGCTAAGATTTCTAATGCTCTGTGCCTGGCATACCATGACAACAATAGGCCATCGATAAAAGATGTGTTTAAACACTTAGTTTGCCCTCCTAAAAACACCCAGTGTTAAATGTTAAGATGCAATAGCCTCCTTAAATATGAGAAACTAGCTTGTCAGAAGGCTAATTGGCTAGTTAGCTAACGTAGCTTAGCTGTCATTCAGCTGTTGGGCTGCGTTTGACATGTACCCTGTTTCCTCCACTGTTAGATAGATGAATGAAAACGAATTAAAATATATAATAAACTTCAAATAAGAGTATCGACTTTAATTGGATTGTTTGACATCAATAATGTCTTGCTGTTTAAAATAACCTCCAAATATAATTAATAAAAATGTATTTACATCCAGAAAATGAATGAAATTGAAGGCAATTTACTGTCGGAGTACCAGATCAAACACAGGCCCTCTACCAATTATTCTCAGTTATAAAGGCATGTAACTAATCATTAATTACATCATCATCACATCCTCCCAAATCTTTGTTCAGTAAAATCCTGATGTGAAGATACAGCTGCAGATAAGATGCATGCAGAGTATTTTATGCAGCATTTAAAAAAAAAAAAAATTATGGCTCCTGCTGGCAATGCAGCATTACACACATAATTCAGTCTTTGTGTGTAGACATTCCTGTTTTGGCTGTTTAGAGATTCAGCTTGGCTCTTCTGCAGAGCACACAATACATTCATCAAGAATAGGTTACATTAAATGTCAGCTATCGACTGTCTCTTCCACCGCTTGTATGGAAAGAGTAAATAAACATCATTCACACAGATGCAAATTTCTACTAGTTGTGATTATGTTAATCAAAGCATCGTTTTCCAAATGTAAATCAAACCAAACAGAATCAGCTTGCTTAATGTTGCACAATGTTACATCCATCCTGGAAATGTTTCAGGACCTTTGATTGCTTGATGGAAATGGAGATACGTTTTGGAACCCTACACAAAGATAGGGAAACATATTACGTTATGATGTAAATACAAGTGGGAAAAAAAGATGTGAATAAAAAGCAAAGTGAAATATTGTGTAAATAAAATGATCTTACGAAGCCTAAAGGAAAATATGAGTGATGATACCTTGTACTTCATGAATAATTTATAATCCCTTTATTGACAGATCCAGAAGTTGTGTGACCGGGTAGCCTCCTCAACGCTCCTAGAAGATCGCAGAGATGCTGTCCGTGCTCTTAAGTCCCTCTCTAAGGTAAATAAAGCTGATATTGCTGCTACAAGTTCAGTGCAGTTTTTGTTTATACGTAATAGACGGACAACAGAGTGTATGTATGATGGGATTTTTGGGTGAACATTTATGATGTTCTCATGTTCTTTTATTCTTTATATTGACCTTCAGAATATATATATTTTTTGTCATTGACAGGATTAGCTTTAAACCCAGTGAATTGCTTCCCTGTATGAAAGTCATGTAAACAGGAACCTTTGTGAATATTTTCTCCTTGTACACACTGTCAAGGATATAAGTCTCTTTATTCAAACAACATTTAGTTAAATGAACTGATCAATATATACTTCCAGCTCTCAGTTCTTTTTATGGCCAGTTTTGTTTCCGCTTGCCCTGTCAACCATGAGTAATGAGTTTATCAGGCATGAATAAGTGGTTTAGGAGGCGCAGGGTTGCACATTAACACTCAGTGAGGTCAGAAATGTAGAGGTGGATGTGTCGACTTCCTGTGTCTAAGACCAGAGACAATACGAAGTTAATGATTTTTATTTTCCTTTGTCCACATTGACTGATAATACTAAATCCAAGAACCTCTGAAGTCTTAATGGCAAAACAAGTTTAATATATCTATCATGTAAGTGAAGCAGTCACTTTAAGCCTCATCATACTCAAAAACAAAACAGAAAACACGTCTTTTAGGTAAATATTTTACAAGTTTCCTTTAATGCTCTTTGGTTAAATTAAAGTTTTGACTATCGATGATATTCAGCTCAGTTCTCTAGATTTCTATGACTTTTACACCCTTTGTTATCAGTTATACCTTATTATTTATAACTAATGACTTTCAGCATCCTCTACGCAACACTCTGATTTGTCTTGTGTTTGCAGGTGGTTTGTAAATACACTCACTTTGCCCTTTTATCTTCTGTAGAAATATCGCATGGAAGTTGGCACACAGGCGATGGATCACTTGATTAACATACTGCAAACTGACAGGTGTGTTGATGTACTTTGTACCTTTGTTTGTTTTTTTTATTGAATTTTAAATACCAGTTCACAGATAACGTGATAATAACATGTGCTTCCACATGCTTAAATAAACAGGTCTGACTCTGAGATCCTGGGCTATGCTTTGGACACATTGTACAACCTCATCTGCAACGATGAGGAGGAGGAGCAAGGTATTTCACCATCTTGCAAATCAATGCAAATAATACAATTCACCTTTAATTGGTTGTTTTTCGAAAACATAATTCTCCCTTATTGTGTATTTCCTGAGCAACTGTTTAGTTTGCATGTTTAAATTGAATTCATGTCAAGTTGACTTGCATTCCCCTACACTGACAATGACTGCTTTATACAAAGATTCTCATTTCTCTTCTCTTCCATGTTTTAACCTACAGATGAATCAGAAGGTAAAACTCTTTGACTGTGCATGATCCAATCCCCCCTCCACCCCCACCCACTTTTTGTTTTCTAAAAAACCAGCAGCTCTTACAGATCATAGGTTTCTCTTGGTTGGGAATACGCACATTAATAACCTTGTTCACAACTCCCAACAGCTGTTACAATTCAAGGCTGTGTGTTGGTTGTTGTCAGCGCATGTATTCACAAGAATCTTTTGGCTGATTCTTCTCTGCAGTTGAAATGAAAGCTAGCTTTTTGCGTTAGGCCTTTAACTTCCTCTCCTCCCTTGCTCTCACAGACGCTGTAACCCATATCCCTGTCTCAGGGAAGCGTAAGAATGTTTCCGCACCTGGTCAGTACTGAAACGTAGCTGCCCATGCAGTAGTTTAATTACAGCTAGACGACTAACTTCACTCAAACAAGGTTGAATTGGAAAAGGGACTGGACTTTTTTAACAAAAAAAGCTTCACTAATATCATCAAGTCTCCAAACATCAGTCTGTTCATAATCTCACAGCTTCATTGTTTTTCCTCACATTTTAATACCTGCTGTTTTTCTCAGTTGTGGTGAATTATTTTGTAGGATCTTCTTTGATTAGAAGGTGTTTTCTAAAGGCCTTTCAATCATATCACAAAACAATAACATTGCCTCGTCTTCCTCTGGTTGTATCTCAAGTATGATTTTGAGATCTGTTGTGTGTAAGATAAATAGAAATATTGTTTTGAATATTTTTTCAACCATTTTTCGGATCCCCATTCAACAACAATTGAGCAAATTGTTGTCAATTTATGTCGACTTTTACACACACAACCAACTGTGTAGCACAATTAGCATTTTGCGTTGTTGAATTTGGCAAGTTACAATTATTATTAGTCCAATATTTTTAATGTTGGAAGGCTTTTTATGACTCAGTCCCCTCTGTGGACCCTTTGCACAAATCTTTTGCATCTTTTCACATTAACTGGTTATATCTCTTGTTTACTTAGTGTGCTTCACACAAAAAAAAGTAAAAAATGGCCTCACCTGAAGTCTTGTAGAGTGTTTTGCTGGAACTATAAAACAATGCTGATGAGGGTGGTGAGGTGGTGAGAGAATGTAAATATTCCAAAACAAGAAGCTGCAACATGCTTACAAGATATCCTTGGCTACAAACACTGCAAATTCCCCCTTTAACCCTATATATTGTCATATCTTTTTTTTTTTTTTTTTTTTTTTTAAAGAAATGTATGTCAATAATTATAGTTTTTTTTTTATTAAGGTTTGTTTTTGGGCTTTTTATGCCTTTATTTTAGAGATAGGACAGTGGATAGCATCGCAAATCAGAGAGAGAGAGTGGGAAATGACATGCAGGAAAGGAGCCACAGGCTGGATTTGAACCCAGGCCGCCCGTCTGGAGGACAATAGCCTCTGTATATGGGGTGTGCACACTAAACACTACGTTATCTGTGCCCCAAGAATTGAAACTTTGACCATATTGACCATTTCCCATACCAAAATCAGTTTTTCCTCATTTCCTTTTTTTTCCCCCAAGTACACATAACTTTGTATATACCGGCACCTGGAAGACACTCGCATGAATTGAATGCAGTGGTGTTTCTAACCAGCTTGTCACATTAAAACTCTCAGCCCCTCCCATTTAGACTTGTTAGATGTGCTCACAGAATCCCCCCCACAGCAAACCTGCTGATCTCACCCTGTCTACCCTCCACTCCAGCTATCCCCAACAGCTGTGTGTCAGCCTTTGTTTTTCCAGAATAGATGTTCTCACCCTGAGCATGTGCACATTACTATTGACATATTCCTTGTAAAGCCAATATTCAGTAGCAGGAAATTACCATTGATTAAAAGTGCTGTGGAAGTTTTGAGAAGTGGTAGATCCAGTGAAGTGTTACTGTCTAACTCAGGATGATTGTTATTAACAAACCTACAGATTTCCTCACTACACTGATGACTCCTGCAACGTCATTGTTTAGACATGTTATTAAATTCAGCTTCTAATCTCCTTAACAGACGAGACTGCACAGAAGCAGGCAGATGACCTCGGTGCTCAGTTCACAGAAATGTTCATCCAGGATCCTGAACACGTGACCCTGCTCCTCACTCTACTGGAGGTACTGAACAGTTTCTGTTAGTGTGCCTTTAGGATTACCTCAACACCAGCCTGACGTGTTCATTGATTGATATGTTTTCTTAGGATTTTGACTTCCATGTACGTTGGCCCGGGGTGAAGCTATTGACTGCTCTCCTGAAGAACCAGGGTGTCCAGCTCCAAGGGATCATTCTAGTCAGCCCCATGGGTAAGTGTCCCCTCTCTCAATTTAAATAAACTTGATCTGTAAAGGTCAAGATTTCACTCAGTTCTCGAATCTTAAGTCTCATATCAACATGACTTTATCCCTTTACTGATGGCATCTATAAAGCAGATAAAATTAACGATTTCAATCACACAACAATGCTTAAGCTGTGTTTCTTTTTTATTTAAATCCACCATTATTGATGAGCGCCTTTCATTCATGTACATCTGCAGGTGTTTCCAGATTGATGGACCTGTTGGCAGACTCTAGGGAGGTGATTCGCAATGATGTGAGTTAGGGGTGCAGAAATGCAAAATTTTCTTTAATCGTTTACTCTTCCCATTGTTAAAGCGAGTACTCGAGTAATCATTTTGTAGCCCTTTTTTTTCTGTGACTCTTGTCCGCCACGGGAGGCCCCGCCCCCAACTATGATTCGATACCGACTGTATTGATTAATTTGAATCTTCAGGATTTCAATAATTGTTGGTAATAGGCTTACTTTATATTAAGGTTCAAATTAGGACATTTCTTACTTCAACAGACAGCAAACCTCAAATAAAAATTCACACAGACGTATCTTATGACCGTTTTAACACTTTATTATAATTAGAGCAGTGAGTGTGGCGAGCGGACGCGCATGACATCAATTCGCACTCATCACATGTTGAAGCTGTTTTGACAGCAACGTTCTGTTAACAGAGACTACAGTCTGCAGTGTAGAGCACACTTTACTCTGGTAAATGAAGTTACAATAGAACAGGTGAACGATTTAAGTGTCTGTTCCATCTTTCTCCTCTGTGCGCAATGACACACTCGCTCAATCTCGCTCATCTGTCCGCTATGAGCTATTTCTCCCTATAAGGTTGTTCCGTTTTGTAGTTATTAAAAGAATAATCATCTGAAATTCCAACATATAGGAAACAATCTAGTTATGCTGCTCTGTCCTGGATGATCAAACGTCATTGGTTTGGCGAGGGTAAAGCGGTAATCGCAAAGTGAAAGTCCTTCTTTTTCTGTGGACTAAAAAGACAATTTGAACTGAACTTCCGTAGATCATATTGCATATTTCGTTTGTTTGGGACTTTTTGTTCATTGTGAATTTATAAAGGGGTAAATTAAAGGGATATTTTTGTTAGGCTAGCGTACAGATGAACAACGGGTGCGTTGGGGCGCGCTGGTGGCGCAATGGTTAGGGCGCGCGTCCCATGTATTGAGACTCTCGTCTCGAGCGGTAGGCCCGGGTTCGCTTCCACCTGTGGCCCCCCTCCGCATGTCATTCCCCTCTCTCTCTCCCTGGTTTCCGACTCTATCCACTGTCCTCTCTCTGCATTAAAGGCACGAAAAGCCCAAAATAAATCTTAAAAAAAAACAAAAAAAAAACAACAGACGCGTTTCAGCACAGAGCCTTTATCAGCGCTTTGTTTGTAATCTATTTTCTTTTTGCGCTCGTCCACCTTAAGTTTTATTTCTGTTTGAGTGTGCTCCTTTTTTTCTGTTTTTTTCCTATCCTAGAACCCACAATGCAACAAGAAACATTTACAAAAATTTTCATTTTCAAATTTCTAGGTGATGAGCAATAATCTGTTTTTTTTTCTTCCCAACAGGGCTTATTGCTGCTTCAACAGCTGACAAAAAGCAATGCTGCCATTCAAAAAATTGTGGCCTTTGAAAACGCATTTGAACGTCTTCTAGATATTATCACAGAGGAGGGCAGCAGTGATGGAGGTAGATGGATTTTTAGATTAAAAAGAATCCCACTCCTTTTATTTCATATTGATTAAAGTTGTAGGTTAATTTGCTTTTCTTGTTAGATATGATAATGGACATGCCTTTTCCCCCTCTGCAGGTATTGTGGTGGAGGACTGTTTGCTCCTGCTGCTCAACCTGCTAAAGAACAACAGCTCCAATCAAAACTTCTTCAAGGAGGGCTCCTACATCCAGAGGATGAAGCCCTGGTTTGAGGTCGGGGACGATAACTCTGGTTGGTCCGCACAGAAAGTCACCAACCTCCACCTCATGCTGCAGGTAACTCAGAACAGCCATGTTGAACTGTTGCTTTAACCTAATAATAACAGTTTGAACAAGCATGACAATGGGATGTTGTTAAAAAGCCTAAGTGTTGCACAATGCTCTGTTTCAAGTTGGTGCGCGTCATGGTGTCTCCAGTGAACTCTCCTGGAGCCACTGCCAGCTGCCAGAGGTCCATGTACCAGTGTGGTCTGCTGCAGCAGCTGTGCACCATCCTCATGGCCACTGGTGTGCCTGCTGACATCCTCACCGAGGTAAAGCCAGCGATGTTCAGGAAGTATTGCACACGCAGAAGGATCTACTCTTTGAGAAGCATTCAAGTCTATAATCTGGTCTCTTTCTTTCAGACCATCAACACCGTGTCCGAGGTTATCAGAGGCTCGCAGATCAACCAGGACTACTTTGCCTCCGTCAACGCTCCGTCAAATCCACCAAGGTGACACAAACAATCCAATGAAGATAAGAATTCCTTCATCTCCAGCTGATCGTACTAAACTTCCTCTCTGGTCTCCTCTCTAAATCTCTCCACAGACCGGCCATCGTGGTGCTGCTCATGTCCATGGTGAATGAGAGGCAGCCATTTGTGCTTCGCTGTGCTGTGCTCTACTGTTTCCAGTGTTTCCTCTACAAAAACCAGAAAGGACAGGGGGAGATAGTGGCTACACTGCTGCCCTCCACCATCGATGGTCAGTTAATAAAGTTGAGAACTTTCAACTGGCTTTATTAGCTGTTTTGCAATAATTTTAAGGAGTGCTTGTAGATAAATGAGTAGAAGTATTCTTTGCCCTGACAGCAAACAAGGATTTCATTCTTGAGAATATTTTAACTTTGAACAATTGATTTGAACAGCTTTCTATGAAGCCTCTTTTCAGAACAAGATTTGTTTGATTGTTTTTTTTTACTCCAGATTTGAACCATTACTTTAAACTGTATTAAATTGGCAGATTGGAATAGTGAAGAGGTAAAGGCATAAAGAAATGCCCTTTTCCCTGTTTGAGTTACTCAGAGTTTTATCAGACATCTTGTAAATTTGTCGCACACAAAAATATATTCTTGAAAAATGAATTATTCTAAGAATTCGAGTAAACTCCTCAGGGTTTTTTAAGCCATGTTTATTGGTGATCATAATATTGTTAAAGAAATTGTATTTTAGCAGAAAGGTGATATAAATGTTCTTCATATCACAATGTCTTCTAAGTTAAGATTACAGGAGACTTTGTTGGGTGTTAGGAATGAAATTGAACAGGAATCAGAACGGTATGTGAGTTTCTGTTTGGCGGCTTTATTACACTACAAGTAGAACAACTCCATTAACATAATCTGACGAATAACTGTTATTTCTGCCAGATCCCCGATGCCTGCAGCTTTAGTCATGTGTTGACCATTACCTGTTGACTGACATGCTCCTTTTTCTTCTCCAGCTAACTCCATCTCAGCAGGCCAGCTGCTGTGCGGAGGCCTGTTCTCAGCAGACTCTCTGTCTAACTGGTGTGCCGCTGTGGCGTTGGCTCACGCCCTGCAGGACAACCTCACTCAGAAGGAGCAGCTGCTGAGGGTCCAACTCGCCACCAGCCTGGGAAAGCCCCCTGTCTCCCTGCTGCAGCAGTGCACCAACATCCTCTCGCAGGTAGGACAGCAGTGTTTGAAATTTGGTTCCTGTTTGAAGGAGATGTTAAATTGAGATGTGTGTCTCGCTTAGAAGTGTTTTTCAGTAAATGAACAAAGATTATTACTGTCAACAACGGTGAATAGAACAGTATCAAATTATTGTGGTTTTGCAGGGAGATAAGATCGCCCGGCGGGTAAGTAATGTGTGTGTGTGTGTGTGTGTTTGGGTGGCACTTTTGCTGGTTATTGTGGCTTGGCATCTTAGTAGACGTTTTGTTGGCCCGTGTGTTGGGGGATCTGGCTTCTCTTAACTCTTTACTACACCGTCTTTGTCTCTTAACTGATCTCTTAGGCCCAGTTCTTACTCATTAGGGGGGCACAATCTGTTCCCTCACTCTGATGAGTGTTTTTAGAAGTGGTCAGGAAGTGAGAGGCGGCTTGTTTTTAGTGGTTTTATCTCCACTCATGTCGTCATGACATCTACTCTGAGCTGTGGCCTTGGACTGTTTTCTGCTGAAAGCGCTTATCTGTCAGGATGTGTTTTCTGCAGCAGGTTTTGGGTCTTTTCCTGTCAGAGTGAGAGAGCTCCATTATTCTTCTTTTTTTCTCATAAACACACATGTGAGGATTGTTTATATTTGAAGGTGGACTTGGTTGGTTTCAGTTTAAGCATTAATAGGAAGGTCAACATGTTCAGTCATACCTAACCAATCCTCCTGGATTACTCATTTTGTATTGTGCTCATCACATGTTTTCACCCTTAGTTGTTCCTTTAATTAATTCATGACATGAATTTACCCACTTCTTCAAGGAGAATCTCATTACTTTTGGTTGCTTCTGGCTAGCTTGTTCTCAAGTTGAGTGTCTAAATTTGGATCAAGGAAACTGGGCCCTTCCTCTGGGTGACCAAATTACTTCGACATGTTAAGCCAAGCAACAACTGGGCCAGCACAAAGGCTTGTTGTAGAGCTCTAGTGTATTGGCAGTAAGACACTTGTCTAAAGTATTGGCTTTTGCAGAAGATACCTGAATCAGAGGATGGGCACTGGAAATGCAGATGAACTGCAGATGAACTGCAGCCTCTCCAAAGTTCATGTGAATCACTTTGGTTTCTCTTTAAGAGCCTCTGGTGTCTATTTTAAGAAAACAGTGGTCTTTATATATGGCTGTTTGGGATCAGCACGTGGTGCTGTGGTACTCCTTTCTTCCCTGTGTGAGGGGATTTGAAGCATGTCATGTTTTTATAAAGTATATGAAGCGAGACATGACAAATGAGCAGAGGTGCTGCCTGCCTGCCTTGGGGTGGCTGTGGCTCAGTGGTAGTGTTGGTTGGCTCCCAACAGGAAGTTCGGGGGTTTGATCACCAGCTCCAGCTACATGTCGGTATGTCTTATTAATACTGATGGACACTACAAAGCAGCCTCTGCCATCAGTGTGTGAATGGGCAGTGTTGATCTGCAGTGTGAAAAGAGCTCTGAGTAGTCAGAAGACTTGAAAAGCACTAGCTCAGATTCATTTACCTGGGGAAGTGCTGTTATTTTCTAGACTTTAGAAGTTAGGAAGAAGTTGACCCTGAAAGCAAATGTCCTGATCTACCAATAAATCAACATTCCTTCCGTTACTATTGGTTTTCAGCTAGCACACTCGATAGTCAGGCAAGAGATGGTAAAGACATCTGAACAGGGGGCCTCCTGGATGCCCGCCTCTGGATTTATTCCAGACAAATTTAAAGTTGTACATTTGAAATACATTCTTATCGCTCCCTTAAATCTAAGATATAACCTTTTTCTCAATTTTTTTTTTTACTGATGTTTTTTTCTAGATTACTTTCTCTTAAACCTCATTTCAATATTCTTTAACGTACTATATGAAGGTGGTGATTTGTCTTTTTTCTCATGATTTCACTTTAAAGGGTAGTCTTTAATGAAACTGGCCAGCTTAGACTAGCTTGTTGAAACCACTATCACCAACATAAACACCAACATAAACAGAGTATATACTTTAGAACCAGAACCAATGTTTGTTGAATACTTGGTGTCATGTTTTTGTCTTTTGTTTTCCTCTTCATTTTTTGCATTTCGTCACATTTGGAGACTAAATCTGAAAAGGTGATTTTTGTACATTTTTGTGGTATTGAATGCGGATAAGTCTTTAACCACACTTTCATTGCTAAGGTCTCCAAACTTGCTGTAGATGGTTGGCAATGATTCTTTCAGGTGTGCTCTCCTTAAAGCATGAAGTGCATTAAGTGTTTACGCACCAGCTTATTAGCATCCTTAAGCTACAGTGTAGAGTTTCTATTGATGTGTTGATTTTTATCATTGTACATTCCAACTCCATGAAAACCATCCTTCCTCACAACCACTGATTGAGATGGATTGTTCAGATCTGTGTAATTGCTCAGAGAATAATTCTGATTCCATTGAAGCCGACTTACTCACTCGTTAAAACCAGTTATGTATCTTAAAACTATTTGACCTGCTTCAAAGCTGTTTTCATGGAAATGCATGATCCTTCTACACCATTTTTTATATTTTTACAGTTGATATTTTAAGTGCAACTTAACTTTTAAGTTGCTCATTAAGCAGATTTTGCTTTGCATGTTGTGATAGCTGGACATGTATGTTGTGTAGTTTGATACTTTGTTGCAAGTCATCAAATCGCTTTAAGATGTAAAACTGCAACCCACAAAACTAAAAAACGTTTTAAAACGTTCAACTTGTGTACGACCTAAAGGCAGACCACATTATCAACATAACCCTGTTTGAATATACTGAATGCATTACGTTGACTGTGTCCTTGTCTTTTGTTTGTGATAACGTCATTAATGACCACTAATGTTTGATGTGACTGAAGTGCTGCCAACTGATTAACTGATTTATTTATACCTAACCATGTCTAGTGCAGGTTTTTAATCTCATCAAGTCAGAATGGGAAGAAAATAATTCACATGTTAGAAAAGTAAACAAAAAGACTACACCAACTCATAATCAAGCACTTTGTAACTCTCCTTTAATTCAGCTCTTTTAAGAAATTACCAGATCTGTTTCTTAGTTCATGTCCAGATCTGGAACTAACTTGAAGTCTTTGATCAGGATGTAGATGTAAATTAATTAAACTGATACATTTGTTGCCATTCTGATACTGAATATCATCACATGCCTTTTTAAGCCTAACCATCCAACATTTAAAAAACAGTTTGGTTTTCTGTTGTCTAAACTAAACATATTTAAATGATAACACCTGAATATTACTTAAATGATCAACATTGGGGCAACTCATCATCCAAGAGGCAAATGTTGACACGTCCTTGTTGTCTTCTTGTTCTCTGCAGGGCAGTAAAGTTCAGACGCGGGTCGGCCTCCTCATGCTGCTGTGTACGTGGATCAACAACTGTCCGATAGCTGTCACACACTTTTTACACAACCAGGAAAACGTTCCCTTTGTATCCTTTTTAAAGCAGCTTGTGAATCATCTTCCAATTTTTAAAAAATCAACTCTAGCATCTATCACTTGAACTTATTCAAACAAAACTGATGATCAACTAGAATGTGAGAGTCATATTCCACCTCTAGGTTAAAAAGCACATGTGTGAACTGCGGATCCTTGACTCTGTGCCTCGTTCAGCTGACGGCTCAGATCTCCGAGAACCTGGGAGAGGATGAAAGGCTGGTGCAGGGCCTGTGTGCACTGCTCCTTGGGATCTGCATCTATTACAACGACAACTCGCTGGAAAACTACACCAAGTAAGTATCTTCTCACACACAGAAAAATGTATACAGTATATATGTTTGCAAGCTATCTATGATTTTGACAGCCAAGAAGACTATGCTGTCATTTTACTCATTATTGTTATTTGACTTTACTACTGGGTCAAGTCTACACCCACATGTATTGAAAAACTGTCTGTTCTCATTTTGTTTTCTCTTCTCTTGTTATATTTTCTACGCTTTTAGTCTAGTCGAAGGCCTTTATAGGGTGTTTTTTTTTTATTGCTCATCAACTTAAATTTTAAGGACAAATGGAGCTGTAATCTGTAACATGTAAAGCTGCTTGAAACAAACTTGTAATTAGTTTATCCTTGTTTGCCAAGTTCTGTAATGGCTTGAACAGAAAAAGAAAGCCAGGCTCTTCTAAATTCTGCTTACTTGTGGTCATGTTAAAAACCCGCCATACCGCCTCTGTCATCCTCAGAGAGAAGCTAAAGCAGCTCATTGAGAAGCGGATCGGGAAGGAGAACTTTGTAGAGAAACTGGGCTTCATCACTAAACATGAGCTGTACTCGCGGGCGGCCCAGAAGCCGCAGCCCGTCTTCCCGTCTCCAGAGCAAATGCTGTTTGACCACGAGTTCACCAAGCTGGTCAAAGAGTTGGAGGGTCAGTCAGAGAATATCCAGTGATGATTACTGTATTGCTGAGTATCAAGGACCATTTCATAATTCATGTCTCCTTTCTCTCTTCAGGTGTGATCACCAAAGCGGTTCATAAGTCCAGTGAGGAGGAGAAGAAGGAAGAGGAGGTTAAGAAGACGTTAGAGCAACATGACAACATCGTAACACAGTACAAAGAGCTGATCAGAGAACAGGTAAACATTTTCATTTTGTTTTCTGTTGTAGGTGTCATTGTTTATTTCATAAATAAAGGATTATCTGATCTTATTTCAACCTGATGTACTCTCCTGCTGACTACTTTTGTTTGTGTGATGTTCAGGATGCTCAGATCCAGGAGCTGAAGGAGCAGGTGTCGACCATGTCAGCTCAGAACGAACAGATGCAGACTTCACTCACACAACAGCTGTCCCAGATCCAGCAGCACAAAGATCAGTACAACATCCTCAAGCTGAAATTAGGCGAGTTCATCTCATTGGTGTCAGGTGTTTCACATGAAGTATTTTCTTTGTAGTCTACAGGTAGTTGGAAGAGAAATATGTCAGTGAGATTTACCACATTGCACATTTCCATTTCTTCAGTTGATAGTTAAAAATGTAAAGCGTGTGGGATGATAAAGGTTTGCAGCGACTTTACGAGATACTGTTTCACAACATTGTGTGCACAGGGAAACAGAATGATCTGCGAGTGTTTTATTTTATTTTTTTGAAGGTTTCTATTTTGGGCTTTTTATGCCTTTGTTTCGAGATAGAACAGTGGATAGAGTCAGAAATTTGAGAGAGAGGATTTGAAACCTGGGTTGCCCGCTTGGAGGACAATAGCCTGCGTACATGGGGCCCCCTCACCAACCACTAGGCTACCGACACCTACCGAGTGTTTTAAACAGAAATTCTACATTTTGGGACCATTTAAAAAAGAAAGATTTTGGTTGTGAAGGCGTTTTGTGATTAACTCTAGACAAAGCAAGACGTTGTAATGATTTCATGGAGTCTCGCTATCAGAATGAGGCTGCCAAATTGGGGGCCTTACCAATTAACGGAAGTGTGAACTAAAACTTGTGTGTGCTGTTGATATCTGGCAATTCTTACTTAGCCTTTAAACTCAGCAGAATTTGAATCACACAGCTTCTCCGATTCCCCCTTTTTCTACTCTTCTGTGTGTCTTTGAGTCAAACAAACAAACAAACAAACATGATAAATGTCACAAAGTCAGCTTCAGAGTTGTTTTTAAGCATTTATTTTTGTACTTTAGACTGGACTATGGCAGCAGTTTTCCTCTGCTGCAAGTCTTTATGCTAAGCTAAGCTAACAGCCGCCATATTAGGAGGGGAAGCTGAGGTAGATGAAGTCAGATATTTCAAGTACTGTATATGTTAAATGGTTAAGAAGGAGCCAGCCAAAAGAGAGACATTCATATCACATGGACAGTTAAATGTGACATTTTAATTGTGTACTTGTGCGTGTTGTTGTAACTTTAGGTAAGGATAACCACAGTCAGTCAAACAGTCAGGGAGACGGCTCGCAGATGAACGGGCTACAGATGGAGGAGGTCACGCAGCTCAGAGCGGAGCTGGAGGAGCTCCGCATGCAACACACACTCCTTCAGACACAACTCGGCGACAAAGACACACTCATCAACAGCCTGGTTTGTAAATGCTTGTGTGCAGTAGTTGTGTTTGTGTGTGAAATGTGAAAGGAAGTAAAATGCTTTTTTCCCTGAGCTGTTGTGGGGAACTGCGTCTTTTATCACCAAGTTTGTTGTGCGTTTGTAAAAGCTTCAATTAGATGAGCACTCTCTCAGACAGAACCGGTTGTTTATTTGCCTTTGATCTTTTCAATATGTAACTGTAGAGGTCAGAGCCGTCCAAGACAGCAGAGGGTTCAGCAGCAGAGTCAGACAACTCAGAACTGCTCAAGGTAAGAATTCATCAGAACGTGCTTCGTCTTTCACCAGTTCGATCGATTCAACCCTCAAAAAGTGACGATTATTGTGTTAAGATAAATATGAGGTGAGGATAGGCTGATAAGATTCTGATTTCTTAACTAAGCTCATGAAAAACATTACACAACAGACGGTCTCCAGCACCATACTTTTCAATTTTGTTTTTCTCATTTATTAATAAGGTATTGTTAGTCTTTATTCCTTATAATTAATTCGTATATATTTTGTGTATTTTTGCACATGTTGGCTGACTTTGTTGTTTTGCAGGAGCTGGAGGCTCTGAGGAGTCAGGTTCAGTCACAGTCTGCAGAAATCAACCAGATGAGGACAGAAAGAGAAGAGCTGCTGAGGAGAGCGGAAGCTGCAGTAAATACCAAGCAAATAAGATACTTTGTTCAACATATAAACATCCCATAATGTTTACAGGCACTGAATTGGTTTCTCTCAGTCCTCAGAAGCAGCTCCCTGCAGTGACAGCTCATTAGATGCTCAGAAGATGGCAGAACTAGAGAGCAGACTCGCAGCCCAGACGAACGAGACGGAGAGACTCAAGGTGTGTTACTGTTTAAACAAAATGTCTGTCTGACTCTGACCTCTGAAGAATTTCATTACATTTACTTCCAGTATTTGTTTTTGTTCATAATTTTTCCTTCCTGTCTTCCCCTTTCTCTATTCTCACCCTCTTCTGCGACGGTTCAGGCGGAGGCAAAGAGCTTGTCACAGAGCCGGCTGGAGCTGGAGCAGCAGCTTGCTTCAGCCACCAGCACGGTGGCCATCCTCCAGACAGAGAAGGCTAAGCTACAAACAGAGGTGCAGGAGTCTAAGAAGGAGCAGGACGACCTGCTGATGCTGCTGGCGGATCAGGACCAGAAGATCCACAGCCTCAAACAGAAACTCAAAGACCTGGGAGAGACGGTAGACAAACTATCAAAACATTTATCATATATGTATGAGGAGGTAATATACATGTTCACAATCCATATGAAATATTTGTATTACATTTAGATCTCTTTTAAAAGAGGTTTGAATACACATCATGATCACTGAGTAGATTGCAATTAATCCGCTCACCCGACATTCATCGTCTCGTTTAGTTCTTCTCTGCTGTGGCCTTTGAAAATCTTTTGGCTTCATAACTTCTCTTGTCATTTGAAGAATGAGAAAACAAGAAAGAGTGGGCTGTGCCAATACTACATGACAAATCATATCCTGTGTTGATTTAGTAAAACGGTGATTTTTTTATTTTTGGATGCGGTTCAACCACAAGGGCGAAGCAGTGATTTGATGCTTGCCAGAGATTTCACCCAAATTCAGTTCATCATAGATCTTAATAAAGCAGTGCGGTGAGGACATCAACAATGTATTTCCTATCATAGTTAACAGAGACTTGGATGTAGTTCAGACGCTTCACTGATAAACTACAGAATTTCAGAGAAACGCTACACTTCAAGAACGTTTTATATCACAGTGACACTTAATGTTTCTGCTCCCTCTCACACACGAGTGCACTTGTTCTCTTTCTCTCTCTCTCTCTGCTGCGAGTCTAAAGCACACTTTTACACATTCATGTTTTTTTATAGCACAAATTATTATTACATGCCCTCGTCTGACAATTAAATCAGCCTCAACCCTACTAAATCAAAACAGCTGATTTAAAGTAGAAAATCAAACCTTTTTTACAGGTTTAACCAGTAAAGACATTAGCTTGAGCTTTTTAATATGAGCTTTATCAGGAACCCTTGTTGTTTTGAGGTAGCCTCTAGTGGTCACACTAGGAACAGCATTTTTTTTTTTTTGCTGTTAGCTTACATTACATTCACTTAATTTCTTTTTACCTTGGAGGTTGCCGCTCAGAAGCGACACATTTTAATGTGAGCTCTCATTTGACAAATGACATGCTCTGTGTCCCGACCACTCAGTACCAGGTGTGAACAGGACCTTAGAAGCTCCCAGTTGAACCAGTGAAACTAGGTGGTAGTCGTCTTGACGTGACTAGTGAGCAGATACCTCAAAGACATGCTCTGTGTCCCGACCACTCAGCTGTGTTTCGTTTGTTTGCTTTAGTTAGACTGTGACACTTTCCTTACAGGTGGACGATGAGGATGACCTCGACACTAGGGACCAAACAGACGACGACTACGAGGAGGAAGAAGACGAGGACTAGAGGAGAAGAAAAGAAAAAACACTGAAAGAAGCAAAAGGAGAGATTTGACTGCCAGAAGGCAAGAAAGGACTTTTCAGAAACACACCTGAGAAACTGAACTGGAGGACTAATACTGAAAGTTTCTCTCCCTGGCTGCCATGCTATGTTCATTTTTCTTTATACCAGTTCATCACATCATGCATACGTGTTAGTTTAAAAGATGTGTTTTAGCTCCTGATGCTGTTTATTCAGAACAGCAAAAACATATAAACATGTCAGTTAATTCATCTCTGCCACCTTCTCAGCATCAGATTGTGATGGATTTTTACCAGTTTTGTGTTGATTGTAACATATTGTCACATAGTGTTAGGTTCACTTTAACACATAAGCCACCTGGGGAACTCACAGATGAGGATATAAAATGTAGCAAAAAATACAATTAGCAGATTTAATATTCTTACTTCATCATAATGCTGGTGAAATTTGCTGGGAGGGTTTCCCCGCTCCCTCCCTTATTGACACAGCATCAGGACCCCCTGAAGCGTATCACTGTGCTGACCACTCAATTTATCTTCATACCCATTGGTCAGTCCATGTTCAGTGTATCACAGTATTTCAGCTCTGAGTTGTTTCATTTCACACTCAAAAAAAAAAAAAAAACCTAACTGCTCTACAATATGCTGCAAGAAAAAAACACTGACAGAAAAAGATGTAAAGACAAAAAAGATATTTTTGCAACTTTTTGTCCAGTTCTGGCATCCAGCTTCTGTATGATATTGTGTAACTTATCAATATATGAGCCACATTGATATGAATAAAGAATCTATTAGTCTGTATGCCTGTATAGTGGGATAATTGTAGATAAATTAAATTTTACTAAATCCACAGAGATTTATGTTTTTGTCTTTTTGGGATTATTTATATTTGGAAAAAATTGTTGAGGGGAAAACGTTTTAAATGTAAATATGTCACCAAATGTGTTGCACAAATGCACATTGGTGTTGTGGGAAGCATACGGTATATTGCATGTGTACTCTGCCTGCTATGGGAATCCTACTGAAGTATTTTTGAAATAAGATTAAGGTATTTATGCCCAGTGAAAGGATAAGCCCTCAATGAAGACATCCCACATCCCTTTGAGTTTGTTCTACTTTTGAGGAAAGATTTCAGAAGCCAGACAACTTCTCTGAGCAGCTCATCCATTTGACCATCATTTTTAAAGCCTTTGATTATGTGGGCGGACCCTTTGTTTTTTTTTCACACTGCCTCACCCTTTGACAAGGGAACGCTCATGCATTTGCCTGGATCTGAAATGCCAAAATTTCTAAAGTTTGTGAAAGCAAAAGTTAACATGAATTATCTGCTGTCAACACAGAACCTCAGGTAGCTCAGGGCAAACAGACAGACAGAGTAAATGAAGACTCAAGGGTGTTTAGTTGTTTTATTTGTTCAATAGAATTTACCAGGATATTAATTTTCATCATCTTGAGTAGTTGTAAAGATAATTGAGTATGCCAAGTCAAGAAAATGCTAAATGTATACCAGCAAACTAAGGTATTACTTTCATCCTGCAAGTCACTGTAACTGTACGCTCTGTTAAAGCCTAAACTTACAGAAGAATGGCAATGACCACAGAAACGTTTCAATACTTTTCAATAACTGAATTTAAAAAGAATGACCCTATTCCTACATATTTTTATGCTTCAGTTCACCTGCTTCTCTTCTTAATGTTGACAAATATTATTGAACAAATGCCTACTGCATCAATAATGTCTATTATACAATATAGTGGCTAAGATTACTCCTCCGAGTGCCCCCCTGCTGTGGTGAATCCTCTTGTGATGGCTGAATATCAACGCTGGGGGGCGACAAATACTCTCAAATAACCATAGGCACCAAACCAAAACTCGTAATATTTACATATTGTGCTGAATGTGCTTGACATTTTTTTAATGAAAATAACTGTTCCAAAATTCAGTATTTAATTTGAACATTTTTGGATTGTTTTGACTTTGAAAACAATCTTCTAACAATCTTTCACCAAGTCTTAACACTATAATCTAAACATTTTTGTTAGTGTTACAAATTTGAATATGACTGACAAAATATTCAATTTTAGACAACGAGACTTGTTACAGATTAATTCTATAAAATAAGGCAGAAAAACGTCGTTTTATTTTTAATTGTTGGAGTAGTACACTCATCAAAAAAAACATTGTTTAAACCATATTGTGGCACATATGCACAGAGTAATGACAAACTAATATATGACGATACATTTATACTGGTAACACTTCTGCAGGGGATCAAATCTATGCATGACGGTGTATACGGCTTTAGGTAGTCTAGTTGGACTTTGAGCTATTTTTAATCATCCTTTAATGATACATTTTCCCCCTCAAAATCCATCCTTCATAGCCTCGCCCCTTCCTCCCCCTCCCTCTTCTCTCGTCGCATCCTGTACTTACATCTCTCTTCATCATCCGCCCTCCTCCTCCTCCTCCTCCTCCTCCTGGTGCCCGGGCACTTGTTTTTTTTTTTTTTTTTTTTTTTTTCCTCACATGGTGACTCTGTGCGTCGCTTGCAGGAGGGGGGGACATGCTCTGTCTCTGAGCTTCTGATATCTTTTTTTATTTTTTTTTCCTCTTCTTGGGATACCTGAAGGTCGAGCCTTGCATCATGGCTTGTAAATGACAACCATGCAAAAAACACTGGTGTCATAACGCGACTCGTCTCAGCTCCACCATCAGCTCCACTTCAGCTCCTCTTCAGGGAAAACCACCACCACCACCTGCCGACGCATCCTGCAACATATGACCGTCACGAAGGTGAGTTTACGTCAGGGTAAAAACTCGTGTAGCTTTCTGCCAAGTCTGCAGACGTGGTCGTAGATGTGCTGGGTGGGGATTAAATCCCCGCGGTGAAAGTAGGACAGTCTGATTTTCAGGCGGTTTTAAACTCACAGCGTGGCTCCGACCTGCAGCTCTGCCATGCGGCTCCACACCCTCCAAAAAATATAAAACCCCGCTCGGCTGTGGAAACACACAACTCATGTTCAGGTTTCGTGTGTGTGTGTGTGTGTGTGTGAAGGTGAAGGTGATCCAGCAGTTGGCTGCATTGAAGGATGATTTGCATATCTTTCTCTGCACGTTATACATCCCCATTAGATTCACAGGGCTGTCAAACTCCTGAGAGTATAGACACTGCATGTCTGCTGCACAGTGCTGCATTTCAGGTCTCTTAATGGTTGCAGCCCCTGCAGGTGTTCAATGAGGAGAAACTCAGCTCAGATCCATATCATGTAATGTAACTAACATGTTATTGTTCCACATCTCACTTAGAACTCCTCTTTATAACACATCTGAACAGAAATATATTTTAAAAACAGAGAAAACAACTGAACAGCATCAAGAGTTTTATGTAGCTCTGAAATGATGTCGGATTAGAATTGAAAACTTGATGAATACAGAGAATGAATCCCTTTATCTTTTAAAGTATCTTTAATGCCACATTGCTTCTGGGACCATCTGAAAGTAACTTTTTGGAAGTGCTATATGCCTCCTACTTGGGTAAACAGTTGCAGTAAAAATAAACAATTAATGTACCCAAAACACTGCATTGTACTTACTCACTTCATGTCAACAAACACCTCATTAGTTACAAGTGAAATCTATTATTTTTGCCCTGCAGGTGGCTGTATTCTGCTAGTCCACCACTCCACCAGATGGTTTGGATCCATTGTTGTTGCTCACTATTGTCTGAATGGGTGTAAACAAACTTAAGACAAAAGAAAGGGTAGTTTGAGAGCTTTGTGTTTAATGACCTGAGTCTAATGGTCACCACATGTGGAACAGTGGGAGGAATGGAGGACTTCCAGTGTGGCATCACGTTCACTGGGGTGATGAAACTGTTTGATGCTTCCCTTAATACTGGTCAGGCCAATAACTCAATAACTATAAGTGCTGATTATTGGCTTTCTTTCTTTATTTCCATATCCTGTTGTGTATGAAGATTATAACTTTACTAAAGCAACTTTAATGTAGTCATATTCCCTCGCTCTTGTTTATTAGCATTCGCTCAAACTGAGATACCAGACCATTCATTTTTTTTAAAGTTATTTTTTGGGGCCTTTTTTTTCCTTTATTGGATAGGATAGCTGAAGAGAGACAGGTAAACGTTGGGAGGCGAGAGTGAGGGATGAAATGAAGCGAAAGGCCAAGGTTGAATTTTGGATCCTCAGTTACTGCGACAAGGACTAAAGCCTCGGTACATGTGGCGGGCAACATAACCGCTAGGCGCTCCCTGAAGGGGGAATAAAAACAACCTTCATTTCATGAACTAGTATGACCAGAGTAAGTGTTTAATATTCATAAAGCCGACATGTCTTTCCATTATTGAGGTGAGTTCAGTGTACACTTAAAAGTGAGACAACTCAACATTTTGGAAAACACAAGTATTCACTTTCTGTTAAGTGTGACACCACTGACATGTGTGTGTGTGTGTGTGTGTGTGTATATATATATATATATATATATATATATATATATATATATATATATATATATATATATATATATGTGTGTGTGTATATGTATATATATATGTGTGTGATGATAACGGAGCTAAAGACAGGAGGTAATTAGTTGACCTTCGATGCTTTGGATGTGCTTTGTTTTCATATCGAGGAATGTAAAACTACACAAAGCCGAGAGATTAGCTATCACGACATAGCTCACATTACAGTTCGATGATCTCACATGATATGAGAGGAAAGGCATTCACCTCTTAACTAACGGCAATCATAGCTGTGGCATCGCTGGATGCTAACAATATTAGCTCTATTTCAGGGTAACTTAGCTAATGCCAAATGAGAACCTTTAGCTTGCAATGTGACCTTTTGGATTTTCACGATCATTTGTCTTTTCAGGTGATGTATTGAGAAGCAGTGATGTTGATAAAGATGTGTCACTCTCCCTACATCTATGAGACCCCCGTAACACAGCAGTGTAACAGCTGTAACTGCATAGCTTCCTCCCCATAATCACAATGTCAAAGGGAAAAATGGTCGCCGCGTGAATAGAGCTCAGCTACAGCTCAACTGTTGGTCTGCAGCGTAATGCAAGTGTTTACACAGGCAAGTGTGCTGTAGTAATGTTAGCATGTTAGATTACAAATATTTCATTCATTAACCTGAACTGTGTCAGGCTTGAAATACCTCCTGAGTTTAAAGGCTGTGACAAATGGAGTTGTGACTTTTGGACTTGTGTTGAGTGTGGAGGTGTCGGGCCAGCTCTAGATCTCTCAGAGTCGGCCTGTCATCTAGCTAATGGCAAACTCCTGCCAAAATGAGCATTACCTTAATGAGTCTTCATCACATCTACGTGTGGGAAACAGAGAACTCGTAGATGGGAAACAAAGCTCGCCCCTCAAAGCCGCCTTCACACACCTTCAAGGTCTCTCGACATTTTTTAATGAGCTTTTTCTGTGTTATTTTAAGACACTGTACTACGTTGCTGTTTACTTCGACTTTGTCTCGAGTGAAACCTGCGCTGCACTTTGATGTTTGGCTGTAAAATGCTGCCTTTTATCTCTGGCATGTTATCAGACAGACTGCTAACACATACCTGAGATTGTCCCACTTTTTCCAACCTGTGACTTGTGCAGTTTGCTATGCAGAGGCCGACGTCTTCACAATCTGAAGGCAGATTTTCTAATGTTGTTTATATTCCTCAAACATGACGTCAGACATCGCTCTTCTGACGAGATGCCTCTGTCATGCTGCTTATGTGCAATAAAGTGAACCACAAATAACAGGAGGTGTACCCTGTATTCTAGACACACAGTGTGCTTTGATTACCTCTGAAGCCAGTCGATATTTACTCTGCAACTGCACTTTGCACTGCAGTGTTTAAGTCCAGTGGAAAGATCATAAAAAAATGAGCAGGATGTGTCTAATACAAATGGCAGATTAATCAGTGATTAAAGTCCTGACAAAGAATTCTTTTTTAAAGCCATTTTAATGTCAAATAAAGAACATATTTGATAAAGAACATAGTCATTTCTATGACATGTTCTCTGTCATTAAAAAAAATGTAGTGCAGAATTCAGTAAAAAAAAAAAGAAAATACAATAAGCTTGAGCCGTTCTTTTAGATTTTGTGCAAGTTAGTTGATACTAACATACTTTACAGAGATGGCAATAAATACAATTTCAGATGACTTCATGGTGTTTATGTCTTGTTTATTTTGAGTCCCATGACTGTCAATGATTCAGTTCAATCAGAAAAAAACAG
This sequence comes from Labrus bergylta, assembly GCF_963930695.1. Taxonomy (NCBI): domain Eukaryota; kingdom Metazoa; phylum Chordata; class Actinopteri; order Labriformes; family Labridae; genus Labrus; species Labrus bergylta. The sequence continues at coordinate 24,299,027 of NC_089195.1, forward strand.
CAGTACCTTGAGTGTCCATGTGAGGCTGGCTCCAGAAGACCCAGAAGTCCCATACACAGCTCTTACACAAAATGTCCATTTTGACATCAGAAGTAAACATGTGTGCAGCCTGGTATACACACTGTACGTGGGATGATTATTATTATTATTATTTTTACAACTCACCTGTTTTGATTTTTGAGGGATATGAGTTATGCATAAGACTGAAGGAGGCGACATTGTAGCCGTTTGTCAGGCCTGGCGTTAGGGTGTCTGAAAGTTTGATAGTCAGCATCTCCGCCAATGGCCACCCCCATGGATTGGCTTTCAAAACATCCCTTCAGAAACCAATGGGTGATGTCACTCTGTCCATGTTTGTATACAGTCTTTGTACATGACAACCTAAACAAACAGAAGCCCCTGTTTCTGTCAAAGTAATTAATCTGGAAACTTTTTGAGTAATGTTTATTTGTTCAGTCAAAATTCACTTATAATTTACAATAGTATAATGGTAGTGTTTCACTGTCTTTCAACAATAGAACAAGAATCACAATGTAAGCGAATGGACTCAGCAAAGTTTGTTATTCAGCTAGATGTATTCAAATTAATTTATACCACCCGACAAAAGCGAGATATCATACTGACTGCAGCTTCTATGTGTTGATGTTCTTCTGCTTGATACCTGTCCTGTCTGGTAATGGTCATACTGTCACGAGCACACCTAGGAGTTTTACTTTCAACTAAGTTATGAGTGAGTGAAGTGTTACAATTTGAATCTTCACCAAAAGTAACCGCATTAAGAGAAGCAAATGCTCTTATTTGAGAAGCATGTATATACAGTAGATATATATTTTAAACAATTAATAGTGTACAGATAACAGATAGTTTCCAATCAATTATCATTAAATCAGTATCGCTGCATTTTGACTAATTAATATTATTTCATCTGCAAGAAGAAATAACTCTGATCTGCAGTTGTTGAAGTGTGATTTACAATTCATTAAACGATTTCTTGATGAACCACGTGGTGCTTGATTCAATGGAGGCAGAAAAAAAACTGACTCAAAGCGATCATCACCACATTTGAGTGCACGGGCTTTAGGCAACAATCTGCTGGTGGACGTTAAGGATGATTACTGTACATGTCCTGACAATGGTTTGGAAATCCTAAAATGCTCTTATGTAACCAGAGAGTCCGCACGTGCCAGAGAACCTCTCACTGTTATTGTCTCACACGCACAAAAACACACACAAACACACACCGCCTAAAGACCACCAGCCTCGCCCTACAAACCAGATCCTGCTGTTTCTGTCCCTGCAGGGTGAGTTCATTTACACAGAAAAGCCTAATGACTTTTTTTGAACAAAAGCTTCAGAAAAGCTGTTTGTATTTGCAGTCTGTGGCCCCTCTTGTTCGGTTACATCACTGTCGCTCAGATCAGGTCATCCTGCACGCTTTTGACATGACAGCTGTCCGACTGGTGGAGGATTATCTGCCGTTGCTCCCACGTGGGCCAAAGAGGGAGGGGGATTACATAAAAAAAAAAAAACAGAGAGAGTCCGTGGATTTGGTCTTGTACAAGTTTTTTTTCAGGCCGGCTGGAGGTGCCAATGTCAAGATCACAGGAAACCACAGCACTCCTTTCACACACCTGAGTAACGAAAGGTTTAAAATATTACACTACTAGCCCCAGATTTTACCTCTAAAGTATAAATAATAAATGTATTCATGGATCTGCTGTAAAGACTTTTTCTTGAAAACAAATACTTAAGGACCTTTGAAAAACAGCGAGTGTCAGTAAAATATTTTTTACTGCTACTCCCTTTCTATTTGTATATTTAATCATTTTGAGGTATAGATCCTTTATGGATGAACATGGCATGTTCATACAGAGCTATAGAAAGGGCTTTTGTCTCTTGTTTCATTGGGTTTGCCCTTATGGGAATCATATTTACTTTTACAGCACTTCTAAAGAAAAATGATTGTAGGAAAAGTAAAGAAAAATCTTGCAGCTGATCAGATGTTTTTTGCCGTCACTTTCCTATACGGTACATGTTCATAGGAGAACTTTTAAAAATGGTATTTATATTGACTTCAACTTTATTAAAGGGTTGTTTTATTTTCACCTTCTCAGACTGTTTCAATAAGTCTAATAAGCGAAATTGTATTTCATTTAAAAAGAAAGACAAGTTAAGTGGAAAAAAAACTAAAAGTGGCCAATTTATGTTTTTTCAATCTAGTTAGTCATCATGTGAGCCATGAAAGTAATCTGGCAACTCTTGGATTAGTAGTCACAGATATTTTTATTTGATGAACTTTTAGATAGATTTTTCACCGTTCCCATGATGAACAGCTACAGGATGTGTTTATTTAAGTAGCTGTGTTTCAGTGTGAGCGCCTTTTGTTGTTGGTTGAATCCACACGGTTTTCATGGTGAAGCAGATGGGTCAGCAGAGTCTGATTCATTATTAATGAAGAGAAGTAGATGTCTGCTTACACAGAATTGTGTGTGTTTGTGTGTGTGTGTGTGTGTGTGTGTTTGTTCACCATATTGATTCTTGAGCCTTAAAGTAGCCCTAATGGTTGTACCTTGTTTAATAGGCTGTCAAACCTAACGTATGTTTGTTCCCTGACAAGAGGCGACTGAGTATATATTTTTTTTATTTAGACTCAACAAGAGTTACAGTAAATGCTTTGACACATAGTATTAGTACAAGAGCCTTCATATGAGTACTCTGTCATTTCTTTTTCTCAAATTTAAAGGTAGTCAGTAGAAATGTTGGTTGCAGCTTGTAAACACAACATTCAAACTGGGCCCCCTACACTGCAAGCTATCTACTAAAGAGTATTACATTTATTCTAATGGAAAAGACAAGAATTTAGCAAGCTTAAGCATTGGCTTATTGCAATTTCACACATGTACAAACAGTAGCTTAATGCAGCTGACGTGTACTATGTAAATAAATGCAAGCGATGTGATGCAAGTAGCCCTTGGCCACTTTCATTTATTCAAAGTAGCTCTCAGATGAAGAAAGGTTGGAGACCTCTGTGCTAGACAATGAGAGCATATTTGTCAATTAGTCATTCTGAACACCATAATTCAAGCATTTTCACGCGTGAGCATGCATGTTGATGTTAGCATTTAGCTTAAAGACCATGGTGCTTTAAGTTTAAAACTAGTGTTAAAATGCTGCCTCGCTGTCTCATTGAGCTAGCCGAGCTGCTAGCATCACAGTCTACTTTCCAGAAACATAATTTCTTGGACGTAGAATAATAAACGACCTGCTGTGGTGCTTTTAGCCATTTTAAAATGTGTGCTCCTCAAAGTATCTACAGCTTAAGATGTCACAGACAAAACATGCAGACACTGGCCTGTCAGTGCGCTGCAGCTTCAGTGTGTTTAGTATCACAGCATGTTAATACAGTTAGCTAATGGAGGTGATCTGATTAGCAGTAGCCTCCTTGAACAGGGCGTGACAGGCTACTGCAGTGCGCTGTCTGTGTATTGTTTACAAAGAGACTGAGCCTATATAAAGGCCAGCTAATCCCCTGAGTCTCAGAAAGTGAAACTCACCTTGACAACAGTTACTATGGTTAGTATGGATGGATGGGTGGCCTTACTGTAGCTGGTGTGGCTCCCTGACACTGTTTTATTTCAGGTGATAAAGATCCCTGGGACTTGATTGGTCTGCTCCCAGGAACAAGCTCATTGCTTTTGCTAAATAATTAATTGTCCTTCAGCCAATCTATCATTTAATATTCATTACGAATATTTAACACAGTTAATCCGGCAATACAATTAGTTCCTTTAATTCCCAAGGCACTGCTTCTTGAACTAATTTTAGAACATCAAACCACAGTCGTCTTTTGCTATCGGACATTTTTCCCTTTCCATTCTTCTCTTTGATGCTGAACATTTTTAATTGTGTCAGGAGCTTGTGCTGAAAGTGCTGTCTTGCACAGCAGCTGTGCTTAGTAGTAATTAATACAAGATAACAGAAACCCTCGAGAGGCTTGGACCTGAGACACTCTCTGGCCTCTATGGCTGTGACATGATCTATAATTATCTCATATGATTAAGTGGCAGATCTTTTTTTATGTTCTGTGCCCTACAATTTCTTTCGAGATCAGCTCCAACATTTGTATGTGATCACGTTTATTTTTGCGTCAAAGTCTGTTATTTGCCATTATGACACTTGGCCAAAAAAAACTAAAAGCAAAGATACTGGTGGGGGCAGCTGTGTTGATGATGAATAATACAAAAATAAATGTTTTATTTATTTTTTAGTTAAACCAACATCAGTGACAATAATTATAACATAATATACATAATTAGAAGAGTAATTAGAGGAATGTTAGTCAAAGGGTGTTTTCTGTTAGCCTTTAAAAAACACAACAAAAGTGATGGGACTAGATGGGATAAGAGGTAATGTACTGTAAGTTGTTATAAAGACAGCGTAATAGAACCTTGACAGGGTGATAAAGACCTTGGGCGCTAATTGAGAAATCAGAAAGACAAATTCAACACAGACAGTTTGGTCTGCTTTACATTACCTGCAAACGTTAGCGTCTCAAGTTAATTAGCATTATAGGCTACCATATTCACGCTTATAAATGAGTTACTGCCAAAGCGAATGGGAAGCTAAATTAGCTTCACGCTCACTGGTTAAGAAATAAAAATGTTTAGGCTCTGTCCTGGCCTTTATTAGAAAGTTGGCTTGTTTGTGTTGAACATGCCGACATCGCCAGTAAATTAGCTTGCTAACTTAAGCCTGGCTCACACTGTGCGATTTTTTCCCGATTGGATAAAAGTCGGGGTGGCATGTCAGCTCACACTGTACGACTGAATCGTTTACGACGCCCGACCAGACCTTGCTATTGATGTGCTCACACTGTACAACCCGATTGTCGAGCGCGGCCGGAGAGCTCACACTGTACGAGTGAAATCGGGACGGAGCGTTGACAATTGTTAATAAAGTTTCATTTGAAAACTCCAAGGGACGGCGGTTGGTGAAAGAGAAGGAAGTGGAAGTTGTTGTAGGATATAGGAAAGTTGATACAATCGTAGATATATGGATACAAGTTACAGAAAAGTGCTGCACTTATCATCTGGACTGAAAACTAAAAAACTAACTAAAAAAAACGCCGGGTTGCGTCTTGTCGCTGGTCGCCATGACTACATTCCTCCCTTGTCTCTCGTGATTATATTGTAGTCACACACAACTTCTGCCGGACCCTTTCATGACGTAATCGTCAAGATTTGTTTGAAATAAATCAGGGCGATCCCCAACGATCGCCGGGTAGACCGGGGACGTTAACATTGGATCTTTGTGCCACTCACACTACAAGATCTGAGCAGATAATTGGTTCCGAGCAGCCTTGAGTCGGGAGCGACCCTGCGATTGTCGGGAAGGCAGAATCGGAGCTCAAATCATCCCGATTGTCCTGCAGTGTGAGCCAGGCTTAAGAGCTCTCAAAGGCGGACAAACTGGGGTTTAGTTACCCTTTAAGGGAGATCATAAATATGGTAGTTATCTCTGCTAGCACAATTAACTGTCATTGGCTAGAAATGACAAATCCTGCTTCTGTTTACTTCTGAAGAAAAAAAAAGGACTCAGAAGCTTCAGTTGTGAATCTAATGATGTTGTCACCATCAATCACAACAAAGGTGAGAGAATGTAAATCTTGACTGGCATAGCAACAGTAACTAGGCTGGTCAGGCCCTAGCAAACCATCTGTTGGTTTCAAATAACACACAGAACCCTTCCCATGCCATTTAACAAATACCCTAGTACACAATTTACTATTTGAGCTCTGCTTCTAGCAAACAAATGTTGGTTTTATTCTAAGCTGTAATAATGCGATCATTATGTGCTCAGTGTAAAACAATCTCCGTACAACGTGTCTTCAGGCTGGACTCTCTTACTGTAAGCCAATAAAGGAATTGATTTGGTTTCCAGCTCATTAAACATAGACCATGTTGTTTGCAGCGCTCCAGACATAATGTACTTTTCTGAAAGATTTAATTCATACGTCTATAAACGTGTAAGTGTATCTTATGTGTGAGGTTCAATAATAGATTTGAACTTACATCTGATTCTTGATCTTCAAATAGAGTGAAATAGAGGTTCTCTGAATTGTTTCTTGGATGTGAATTCAGGGAATTATTGGCTGTACAAAGTGTCTACTGCTGCCAAAGTTGATGTAATCAGGTGGTAAGGCTGTGATATCACAGATTGGGATCTGTTTCAAACAGCTGTGTTAATGCAGATTGTGGGAAACATGAAAGAACAGGCATGTTAACACGTGAGTCACGTAACATTTAAGCTAACCGAGGGTTGATATCAAAGCACACGATGTACCTTAGTGGTCAGTGTGCTGAAATGCGCCTCTTTCATAATGTCAGCCACATATTTTGAAGATGACTTTCGATCAACAAAATACTTTGTGCTCCATGTAATTTCCCATCTGCTGATTGCCATCACCTTTCTGTCTGTGATTCCTTTAAATCGACCACTCTTCAATCAGTCATGACCTCTGACATTAAAGGCTCTACTGCTTCTTGAAATTTAAGAAAAAAATGTTTTGCAAGTAGAGACAATTCTACGCAGTGACTAGGCTGCCAAAAGCCTAACGAGTGATTGTATCAGGATACTCAGTCATTCCATTACCTGTTGAGACACATGAGCAGGATTCAGTCCAACCTGAACCTTCATTAATCATCATGTTTCTTCATTGTGTGTGAGGGTTTGTGTTGCTGCAATCCTTTACTTAGATAATCAGTAACTTTTTCCTAAAATTATAAAATACGTACTTATCTTAAACCTTCTATTAATATTGCAAATTATCAAAACTTTAAAAAAAAAACTACAGACCTTACCTAGAAGCTGTCCTGTGTGAAACCGAAATGTTGTGCATTAGTGCAATTTCGACTGGTATTGTGACAACCCTAGACCTTACCATTGCAACCATCAAGTGAAAACACATTCAGTTGAATGGTCTTTGTATTGTGGAAAAGAGCATCCTGCACACATGAACAGAAAGACAGACAGACTTCTAGAAAGACAACGCTGCTAGAGCTACTTAAGAGCCAAACGTAATTGTATCTACAAGTGTCCACCAAATATACCTACAACTATACCTGTATAGGTACAAATAAAGATACTTTACATTGTCTTAAAAATGTGGTTATAACTGCACAAAGCATTCAGGGATAGTGGATTCTATTGTCACTTAGCAAAACTTACTGCCAGTTAGTCTGTAGCAAAGCTGTTTGAACTAAAAATAAATGAAAATGTGACTTTTCCTGCCTTGATCTGAAAGTGCCACACAACACAAATGAATTTGACCGCTCTGAACCAACTACAGTGATTTTGAAAAATGAAAAATGGTAGTAAATCCGTTTAGACCTGTCTGGATGAAAAAGGCATCACAGGCAATGCAAAGTAAAGTCAGTTTGTTAGATTTTTGTCTTTTAATAGTCTTATTGAGTAAAGGCTCTTATATATCTGCAGAGTGAATCTTGTGAATGTTTTCACTCACTTGCTGACTGTGTCATGACTCAGGAATTAGTATGTTTCCTGTTTTTCTGGGCAGGTGGAGCTCCTCATTTGCACAGCAAAGCAACAGAACCAGAACATCAAACAACATGCAAATGAAAGATGAAGAGAGAAAAAGATTGCCATTGCTTTTACATGCAAAGTCCTGCTCAGTGCTGACTTACTATTGCAATAATACGTGATTATTATAGAGCAGGCAGTCATTCAGACATTTATTTGCTTTATGAATGATGTAGAATTGAATCTGTCTTCATGGAGGTTTCTGTTTACACTGGACTAATAGCTCCTGATGATTTATTCAGATATTGAATACACCTGTTAAAACCCACCGTAAAATCCTTAGAAAACCTTTAATGAATGAAAGAAGACTCCAGACTGAGGCACACAGGATGGATCTTGGCTCTGACACCAGGTGTTTTACAGTCAAAACACAGTCGGACAGGTTATCAGCAATGACAAGGGAAGTAAGGGAAGGTCATTGTGTCTCTATTTTTTCACAGCAGCTAGCTATTAGTCTGCGCCTGTGTGTGACCTGTGATTAGAGAGCGAGCCTTGTGGTTTGAGCTCTTTGGAAAGGCTTTTAGGACTCCTGCCCTGTCCTTATTGATAATGATCCCTGGAAACGCCAAGACTCAATACCTGAGCCAAGAGCTGAGCGCAAGGAAAATAATGTGTTTAAATTCAAGTGGAGCGTTTTGGCTGCCAGAAGAGAGTCTATAAATTACAGCTGTCGATATGAGGAGTGTATACAGGGTGACACAGGTCAATAACATCTGTGTGTCTGTGTTTCCAGGCTGATATCTTTAACATACCCCAGTGCACTGTGATTCTGCCTTACAGTTTATGTCGAGAAGACTGTGTGTGCTGTTTGGTTGGATTACACTAACTGCATTTTTCTTTTTAGCTGCATCATTGTACATCGAAATGCAGCGACAACGCAACTGCTTGGAGTAAACTTCAAAGTGTCTGAAAATGACCCTTAACTTTGTTGTCTTTTTTTAGAGTTGTTCCAATTATATCAGACTGGGATTGTGTGATACTCTACTAGTTTAGCTCCTCTTAGACCATATGGACTCAGCTTATTTTGAGGTAAGGATTCTGTCATTGATCACAAGAGGTCTACTTCTCTCCAGGACAAACCTCCCGGGAAAATGAAAACTGGTCAAATCCTGAATACAGCAGTTTCATGTGAAGTGGTGGTGTCTCTCTTCGGTGCTCTGCGTCTGTTTTTGGGTAAAGCTCACGTCTGGACTCTGTACATATATATATATATAGAGTAATGAGTAATGTGTGTGTGTAGCAAAAAATTCAGTTGAGCCAACATCTACCCAGTACACATCAGTTTGTGTGTCCTGTGTTATCTCAGAGGCAGTGTGTGAACGTTGGACTGTATTGTGTATTTGACGAGGAGGATGTGTGTGTGGCCAGCTTTATCAGCAGTGTGTACTCGTGCGTGTGTACAGATACAAACAGCATGATTTGAGAGTGTATGCTTACACATGAATTCATCAGAAGAAATAACTGAGAAACTCTTTAGATAGCCTGACATCATAATGCATGCACATTTCTCTGCAGGTAAATACTTTGAAACTTCTTCAACTCAACTTCTTAATTTAGTTTTTTTTGTTCTTGACCGGTTGTGAAAGTTGTCATTTTGTCACAAATGTTAAATTCTAAAGATGAACACAGTACTAATATAAGAATTATTATAATTGCAGAACTTTTGTCTTTGTACTTTATTGTTGTAGTGTGTCATCTTAAAATAGATTACTTAATTCAACTATTAATTCAACCTTTATTGATACAGGGTGGAAATCAGTTCACACTCCTTTGTGACAGTGAAAGCAGAAAACAGCTGACACATTTTAAACTCAAAACACAACAAATAAAGGACAAGTGTAAAAAAATAAAACCTGAACAAAACAATGTGGGATAAAAGTCGACCTAATAAACCTGTCAGGTCACTACGACTGAGTCTTTGCAGGCTCACGATCACTCATGATAATCTGAACACTTTACAGCTGGCGTGCAGGCGTGCACGTTTGTGCAGTAATGATTGATCAGCCCCTCAGCTTCTCTCCCTGATTGACTGTGTGAAGGCCAGTTATGAGTGGCCAGCTCTTTTCACATATCGACCCATTAGCCTCTCCTAGCCTCTGGTGCTAATGCTGCGTTACATAACGCCTCAGTTTACTTTGAGTGATTGCACCACGGTCCAGCTGAAGTCGTGTGGGGATGTTGAAGTGGATCTTCAAGCTGCTGCTGGGCTCTCTGCCAAACAATCTACCAACTGAAAAATGAGTGCAGGTTTCACCTTTCTGCTTTGACTCGCAGTTTGTTGTTCTGAGGAGTCTGAAGGGTGTCAGAGTGAACTTCACAGAGGACAGATGATTTGAGAGGGATGAGGCTATATTAGGTGACAATATGACTTTGAGTCCGTGAGAATTAATTACTTTTATTCTCACAAACTGCGATTATGTGCATTTCTGGATGGAGGTCAATATACAGTGAGTAAGGATATTTTATTCTATAATAGAGCTTGTTATAGTCAAATTGCCTCCTTGAAATTGTTCTACAAAACTCTGCATATGTTAAATTTAGTGTTGACATCATTTTGCCTTTTATAGATCACCGACTGTTTGCCAGTGATTTGACAGAGGGGGAAATAATGGTCTGATGTGCAACAAATGACCCTGACCAAAGTCACTCCGAGTACCCTGGGAATATATGTAGCTGAAGATTTAAAGGGACTGTCAACCAAATCAAACACATGAAAGTCAGTTTGAACATTGGTGGAAAAATCTGTTTGAGTTGCAGTCTGTACGGGTAAACCGTAAAGAGTCAAAAACAAACATGGGGATATGGAGTTAAAAAAATAACTATTCATTCATCAGTCAGAGACGCTACATGAGGATTTTTTTTCTGGTTTGATCGATTAGGAAACGCTGTCAAAATGATCAGTGTTGAGTAGAATGGTTCACACTACATCAACCTGAAAGTTTCTTAACTTGGTGGGAATAAAATTCTAAATCACAAGAGAAGCTCTTAAATATGACATGTATAATAAAATACTCCTTTACTGCTCTTTTATTTTTATCTGGGTCGGTTAATTGTTGCTCACTGGTAGCATTGAAACTCTATTTACATTAAAACTATTTGAATGGATTTTTTTCACTTTAAAAAAAAAACTTTAAATTGCCTTGGATAAAATTCCAAATGGAGAAGACAAATGCCCTATGCATTCACATGGTATAAATGTTCTCCTCAAAGAGCGAGCAAGAAGTCCTGATTGAGCAAACAGAGGACAGACGAGGGAGCGGCACTCAGAGGAGGAGAGAGAGTGATTACCTGCTGCTCTCTCTCTCTCTCTCTCTCTCTCTCTCTCTCTCTCCCTCTCTCCCTCTCCTTCCAGTCACCTCCCTCTCAGGGAGTGTACACACTCCTGTGCTCTCCCCCTGCTTGTTCACACACGCACCGGGCTTCATGCTGCACACACACCCACCCTGTGTCTCCTCTTGACTGTCTGTGTGGACTGAGCACATCAAAGAAGATAAAGAATCTTGGACAGGATAGGAAGAAGAATCTTTGACGGTGTGTGTGTGTGTATGTGTGTTTGTGTGTATGTCTGTTGGTGTGCGTGTGTGTGGGTGTTCTGGATCCATGTGCTTGAGATAAAGTACAGGTCATTTTCCGTGGGCCTCTTTTTAGGGGACTTTTGAACTATTTTGGGTTTTTTTTGTCTTGCCATTCAGAGGCAGTGACTTCAAAACTTTTTCTCGCTCTAGGACCTTCTCCTTCTTCTCGTGCAGGTGACGACTCACTCGACAGGGTGAGTGCTGCTGAACTCCTACTTTAACTCCCTCTCTTTCCTCTTGCTCAATCCCTCACTCTGTCTTCTTCCTTGATTTCTTGCCTTAATGTCCCGCGCCTTAGGAAATGCTACTCAGTGTTCTGTTATTGATCTTTTTCACTTTTAAACCTTTGTCCACGAGTGTCTTGAACACGGAATGGCTTCTGTGTGTGTGGTTGTGTGTGTTTAGCAGTGTGAGCTCACTTTTTCCCTCGGGGGATTCAAAGTCAGTCAGCATGCATGTGCTTGAGACAGGCTTGAACAAGATGAAACAAAAATCTCTCTTCCAACAAGCTCTGTGCCTGAATCTGTGCATATCCCAAAAAACAAAGGTTTTACACAGACCTAAACTCCTGCTCCTTTTAGTTAATGATCCAGTAGCTCAAACTTGGAAAAAAACAGCCGCTCATTTGCTGCCACAAGCGTGGAAGTATTTTCTATTTTTTGCTGATGAAAGAAAAAAAAAAGTAACTATGAAACCAAAGCCGTTCCACAACATTGAAAATGACATCATCATCCATCCAGGGTCCCAGTCATTTCATCCCTTGCCACAGATGCTATTTATGGTAGCGTCAAACCTTAAAGACACCAACATTTACTGAAATATGTTCCCTGTTTGAATCACAGTCTGTATGAGGTCGTTTCATTAAGCCTGGTAACATGTTTCTCATGTTAAAGTTTATTAAACCTGTGTGAGAGCATGCACTTACAGCTGTGGAACTAAAGGATAACATTCAACACATGACTTAATCTTTTTTTTTTTTTCATAGTTTGAACCAAACCATGCTAGTAGACAGATAATTAGACTTAACTTTGATCCAGTGCATCCTACTTTCTCTTTTGAAAGATTCTTTGAAATGCATGCTTTGAGTGCATTGGCCCATTTTCCTGAAAAGAAAGAAAGGTTCAAATATCAATGGTATTTGGTGAAAATATGGCATAAATCTTGCTGCTGTGAAAGATATGCAAACATCACACAGACTGTTCTGCTGTTTTAGCTCCTTTTTACAGTGTGTCTTTCTGTATGTAAGTAGATCCATGATTTATTTCTTGTTGTCTTGCTCATGACTTATGGATGTTCTTTAGCCACTGAAGGACACAGGATGTGTGTACACTCATTAATGGAGAGCCAATAGAAAGCTAAAGCAGTGATTTAAAGTTATACCTGCTCCTCATGAAGCTTCAGTAGATACTTCAGTTTTGGTTTGTTTTCTGATTTATCTTTGTTCTGCATTGGTCCACTGACAGTCTTAAAGCTATTTTTATATACAGATTAAAGAGCAGACCTGCCAAGATAAGTGTGAGACCGCGAAATACAGTAAGTGTTTCTTTCCTGGCTGGTTTTGTACCAACAAAGTCACTGTTTCCTATTCTTAGCAGCTCATTTCATTGGCACAATGATGTCATGGCTAATATGACATAATGTAACTGATTGCTTTAGTCTATAAAGAAGACTCAAGTTGTAATAAATGAGGAGATGGAACTTTAGCATTTCTCAGCTTTCATTTTCACCATGGCTTACAGATTCAAAGATGCCAATGACAAATGACAGAAAACCTCTGGACACAAAAACGTCTTTATCCTCCAGAATAACACATTTAATGGCAGATCAAGTAGCAAAGTGTTCGTCCAACCAGGAGTCTATAGTTGTCACTCACATCCTCCTCAGCTTGCCAGCCAGACTACTTTATACGTTAATCATTAATTCACTTTTGTCTCGTTCAAAAATATGCACGTAAAACAGAGCCATGTAATAAAAGGTCTATTGTGACATGATGTGGAGATCTGAATGTGGAAGTGTGAATGCCAGGGAGTCTGAAAGCTTTTAAAATCAAAACTGACAGAATTATTACAGTAATGACATGTATGTTTGACTCTGATACTAATGTGTAGAATCACACCTGCTAGTTGACGTCATGTTAAGTTAGGTTTACTTTCTAATGCTGCTGGAGATTCACATCCTTAGAAGCAGAATTAGTATTCCATTGATCACACGGACTAACTATAGCGTTACAGTTGCTCACTATAGGAGCGAGAGAGAGAGAGAGAATCAAAGTAGAGGAATTAAGATTAAAATAAGAAAAAGAGTTGTTGCTTCTACCATAACTTGAATAGTTATTGCATCATACACCCATAATGAGAGCTACATTATGCACCTGTAATGTGTCACTAATGCTAAATATGCATAAAAAGTTTTTATCTTTAGCAAAGGAGCAGCAGAGATGATATTTTTTGTGCATAAATTGCAAAGTTCACTTTATTTTGAAAACTCTTTTACAGCTCGTTTATAACGTGCATGGATAAAGCTCAAAGAGACACAGAAAGTAGCCCACACAAACACACACTCACAGAGTGACACACTCATTCACATGTATACACTCTGTAGCATTAAAGCAGTTATTGGATTACCTGTTTGGCTCTTATCCTGTTACAAACAGAGGTTGTAACAGGTTGTAAGCTTTGGTTTCTGTGTGATATCAGAGGGACAAGGTTCTCATTCAGACACACACACACACACACACACACACACACACACACACACACACACACACACACACACACACACACACACACACACACACACACACACACGCACACACATGCACGCAAAGAATATGTGTATACACTTAAACTCTCTTACCACACTAGCATGGCATGTGTTCACACCTGTACATTCCTGGTCTTAAATTTCACCTGGAGCGTTTACAAAACATTACATCTTATCCCATCTGCGGATTGAGGAGGCGGGGCTGCTGCACACTTTGTTTTATAGGTAGCAGATTTTAGATGAAGTCTGTCAACAAAAGAGGGACAAAAGTCCTTGCAGACAACCGGTGTCAGGTATTGATAGAGTGGTAAGGGTGTTCAGATTATAGGTTTCCTAAAGTAACTGAGCTTGCACAAGTAAGTAAACTTTGAACTCCTTTCTCTCCTCCAGCACTCCAGAGAGAGGAGTGGCATGCTAGCATACACGTTTATGAGTTATGAGGTGCTTAAAAGACAGCTTGTAGGTGGAAAATAGGTGAAATACGTACGTCAATATACAGGTATAAACTCACACGAAATCTCTACCCGCACCAGATGTACAATATATCTTTTGTTAAAGTCATATCTGTGTTTTCAGTTTAGTTTTATGACTGCTTTTACAGCCCCCTTATTGCAGTCGCTGCTGTGACTCACTGGTCACAGACTAAAATAAATTTCCCTCCGACAATACGACTAAAAGTTTTTTTTTAGAAGACATAAAGCCTGTGGTAAAGGCTTTGTTAATAAATTTTTTATTTTTTTTCCCGCTGTCAGTGGACGTGCCTGGCTGTCTTTTGATCAGCAAGAAAGCGGTGTAAAAATAGCCCGAATAGTGTTTTTCGTCATCAGTTCTGTGACAGGCCGCCCACCATGCAGCCTGCTGTGTAACCTGCTACAAGACGCAGCAGAGAGGAAGCTGCCAATGGCCTGATTACAACCTGCTTTAGATGTGACAAGATGTCTTAGCTTTCAGCCCTGGAAACCTCTCCCTCTGGTCTTGTAAGCCTCAGCAGCACATGAATGCTGATTGTATCAACCCAGATGGGCTGCAGTTTACAAGACCATGTAGCTTAACTAGCAGTTTGGTCCCTCCTTCAACAGCAATGTGCACAGACTGGTCGATGAAGTCAAAAACGTCATTAAATGTATTAACATGAAGCAGGTTAGCAGATCATTTTGGTGTGTGTGGGGTTTTAAGTTAGATTCCACTCTTGCCTTTATTTGTGTCACGGCTTATTTGCATCTTAAAGAACCTCTGGGGAAGTTTTCCTTTAAATAGGTGTATTTGTTGTGTTTCCCAAGCAGGTAGCTTTTCTTTTTAAAGACTAGAGATAAAAATCTTTTTTTTGAGGCTATGCATTGCAACAAAGGCGTTAACGGAGATGTTTGACACAATGGGAAGAACTGACTTAACAGCAACCCTAATCACTACATAAAAATTTGACTCTATTGGAAAAAGAATCTGGGTTGCATGTACATGGAAAGCTTTGCAGAGACAAGAGGTAGGCTTGCCTCTCATCTACCAGTGGTCGTAATGTGATAGTTGTTGCTCTATATTCGAGTGTTTATGTTCCATTTTAGATTTAAAAATGTTTTTAAAAAAAGAGATAATTTGAATGGTTTGTGCTGATTCCTGTCAGTATTTTGCTTATGAAGGAAAAATAAGATTTTTTTCTACCCCTAGCGAAACTTTTCCACATTAACTGCCAGGAATCTCATGTGGACTGATAGTGTCTTAGAGGCAGCCTGACTCTCTAAAAAACTGAGAAGTTTAATGAAGTAGAAACTAAGCCGTAGCGTCCTGTGTTGAATAATGAAGCCGATGCAGAGGTGCAAAAACGTGCAGTTCCTCGAGTGTCCACTTGAGGCTGACTGCAGGAGCCCCAAAAGGTCACATGCAGACCCAATTAAAAAAATGCCTGTTTTTACAGCAGAAACATACATGTTACGATAGAGTTATTCGTATAGGCGTGTAGCTGACCAGACTGACAGGCGAGCACGGTGTAGTTTTTTGTCAGGAGGCTCAAGAAACCGCTCCAGCTCTTCACATGGTATTAGGTTAACCTGAAGTTTGTTTGAGACGGCCGCCATCGACATGCTCCAAAAGTTCCCTTCAGTATCAAATGGGAGACGTCACTAAGGCTTTGTCCATGTTTATTTACAGTCTATGGTGAAAACATTCCTGTATGTAAGGGTAAAGCGTCTTTAGACAGCCTCAGGGTAGAAGCTGAGAGGGGAGAGAGTTAATGGAGTCATGGATATAGTCACAGTCCCAGAGTGTTACTTTGACACTTTGTCCTCTCTTCTTTTTGTTCTACCGAATGTTTCCTCCTGTTTCAGTCCATGCTCAGTATCAGAGCTGCAGCCACACCTGCATCCTGCTGACCAATAAGCTGTTATTTTTTACTTCACCCTCTGTGATGTCATTCTGTTGATTTAGCCGACACTGGAATGGACTTTGAGCCTAAATCATGAGAATGTTAAAATTGTTTTTAGGGGACATATTCTTTCTAAAAATCAGAATATTGTCATTAGTTTTGTGCCTGCTGTTGTTGTCATTGTACCGCTGTGCAATATTTTCATCCCCTACTTTACTTCTTCTCTCTCTGTGTCTTCTATGAGTTGTTGTTTAGGTCCATTTTCTTTTTTGCGTTAACATCTTGTCCATCAACCTCCTCCTCCCCTAATTCATAAGTAATGACCATGCAGCAGGCAGGCAGAGAGCCAGACAGAGTAGCAGAGCAGACATGCTGGCTGGCCGGGCCTGGTCCCAGAGGACCAGAACCACTTATCTCTCAAAATAATGACATATACATTGACTGGTTTAAGAATAGCTGCTAAAAACAGACTCTGGATTTGGGAAGTCACAGGTTTTTCTCTCTGATCTTTAAAAAAAACCTTTAATTATTGAATCAATAAATATTTCTTTATGGTTGTATCCTAAAAACAACTTCTGTTATTCAAAAATTTAAAATTTCCTCAGGAAGAAATATAAATGAAGCATCGAAAGTCGGTTACACCTATGTAAAAATCCGTCTTTTTGATAGCAGGGTTTGATTTAGACCAATGTCTCAAATGCTTTAGTACCTGCGCTAGTCCTTTTTGGTATCATGCGTCCACAATATTAAATGCTTTTTTAACTTCTGTACATAAAGCGGTGTGTCTTTATTTTGAGTGAACCAGAGCACTGTGCTAATGTTTTAGAAAACTGATCTGTTCTTCTATGTCTCTGTCCTTTTTGCTTCAGAAAGAACCTGGAGTATATAAAAAGCCCCATCAGCATAACTGAGGGATGATTCTCCTTGACTGACACTCCCTCTTCTCTCCCTCACTCTTCTCTTCCCTCAGATGTCATGGCGTCCTCAGTACCGCAGCTCCAAATTTCGCCACGTGTTCGGTAAGGCTGCCGCCAAAGAGAGCTGCTACGATGGTGTGCCAATCACACGCAGTGTCCAGGACAACAACTTCTGTACTGTCAACCCTCGTTTCCTGGCGGTCATCACTGAGTGTGCCGGGGGAGGATCTTTCGTGGTCCTGACCATCCATCATGTGAGTAACCTCCACCTTAATGGCAGGTTTCAAACGGCTGAAGTTGTTGTTTTTTTTAAGAGTAATGCATGCACTTCTTTGCTCAAAATGATATTAGATATGTTTGGAATTATAATCTGAATTTCTTTTCAACAAGGGGACACAATATTCATTGGGTCTGGTGTTTTTCCTAATGGTGGATGATTTTAATTTGAAATAAATCAGGCAAATTGATTCTACACCTAAAAAGACTAATAAAGATGCCTATACAAAAAAAAAAAACACATTCCAAAATACCAGCTGTGCCATGAATTCTACTTCAAAATAGACAACTCCGCTATTTTGAATCCTCCGCTTTCCTCCAGCAACTCACCTCCTTCCCCCCCTCCACTCGCGTTCGCACGAAGGAGTTGTGAATAAGAACGCACCATAATTAAGCACCATTAGCACAAGCGGCGGACAAAATTGTAGTTTGCTCGAGCTGCAATTGTCTGTGGTCTGCATTGTTGTTCGCAGGCTAATGTTAGACTAACGTTAGCACGCTTTGACTGTGATCTAAAAACACTTAAGTGACACTCAAATAAGCAGTGAGTATGTTATGCTTCTTTTCTCTAGTCCTTCACTTGAACAGCTTTATACGCAAGGCCGTCCCGTCCATGTAAACATGATGTAAACACGGCTCAGACAACAATAGAGCTGGCGAGACTCGAGCTTCTCCCTTTTTGTAGACAGTCATGACTCAGAGACACATTTACAGAGGGTATACTTGATTTCTGCTGTATTCACATGTAAAATGTCGCACATTCATCCTTTAATGTGCAGTAGTGAATAAAATTGTCTGGAAAGAAGTTTTCTTTGTAGATATGAAGTACATTGTAACACAACGGTGTCCTGTCTTACGTGCAAATATAAAATGCCTTCTTAAAGGTTCTCTTCTGAAACACAAAATAAGTTGCACTTCAGACATTTAGCAACAAATGCAGGAGAGGTTTTTCTCAAATCAAGATGACTTATGGGGCTTTTACTTCATTAACATTCTTCTTTACACTGAGAGCTACTGACTCAGCGTACGATAGGATTGCATGTTTCTTTAGGAATCTTCCTATTAACTAGAAAAATGTAACTGAAGGTACTCCTCAATAGTTCTCGTGTCTGGGCACTTTCTCAAAAAAACGTCACGAGCTGTTTATACGCCAGAGTTGTAGTCAGAAGAAGTGATAAATTCAAGCAGAGCCCCCCCCCCCTCCCTAATTATAATCAATGTTCAGAGTTTTTTGAGTATCTTTTTGTCTATGTTGGACTCAGTTCTTCCTGCTGCCTGGTCAATGTATCTGTCATGGTTCCTCCCTCTCTCTCTCTCTCTCTCTCTCTCTCTCTCTCTCTTTGCTCATGCACTCATAGCACACCTGGAAAAAGACAGCTCTCCTCTCAGATTATAATTTGGCCAGCAACAGTGGAGCCAAAAGCAGGAAGCCATAACAGGAATCCCCCCCCAACAGCTCATCCACCACAACCTAAACATTGCATGTGGTCTTTTTTTTCCCCCTCCTCATTATTCTCCTTTATCTCCCCCCTTATCTAAAACATTATTAATCAAACACTCTTCTGGACACTATTTATGCCTTTTGTCACATCCACTGGTGTAATCAGTAACAAACAGTCACCTCTCAGATAAACTCCGTCAGACCTCCTCTCTCCTGTGCTGGGATAAATTTACAGCCAAAGACAGTTCATCAAACTCTTCCTTCTTTTCCCTCTTCCTCCATCTGCCCTCATCTTTATAAAACGTCTCAGTGAAATATAGCCATCCGCCTGGCATGGGCAGGGATTGCATACCAGCTAAGGAATGACATAACTCATCTTTAACCCTCCTCTCTCCCCCTCCTTTGAACTTCTCAAAAAAAGTGAAACTTCAGCACTTCCACCCTCTCATAGTTTCTTTTACATCTCATCCTTGTTTGTGTGCTTACAGATAAAGCTATATTGTTCTGCGGAGAAAGTAGTTAATAGACATAAATACGGGAACAATATGTGCTATGTTCTTCTTGAGGTTTGCTTGCAGCACAGGTAAATGTTACATCACCTCACCTGCACAGGCGTGTGTGTCAGTATGAGGAAGGTTCTGTTCGCACAAAAAGCATAATTGCAGTCGTGTTGAGGCAGAAAATCTTCAGCGACTTCTCCCTTGTGTAAGGATCATTGAATACCAGAGCGTGTGTCATGAACACTTAGTGGGAATACACCTTCAGGTTGAACTGTTTAATGGGAAGAGTTTCTCAGTGCATCCAAGCAGGGTCACGTCTCCTTAATCTCAACAGATTGACACGTCCTGTGTAGATAAAGGCACGATGAACTGGAATGTCCTTGAAGCTTGGTTTCAGCTGCATTCAAACTAAATCTTGCACCTTCATGCAGGGTTGTGTGGAGGTTTGCTTGTGTTTATTTGTGTTCGATAAAGTACCTGTTATCGCTCTGAGAATGCAGTGTTTAATGCCTCTGATTCACGGCTTTGTTATCACTCACGACACTCCCTCTTTTCTTGAATTGTGTTTTTTTTTGTTTTTTTTTTAATCTTGTTGCAAAAATCAGCCTGCTCTCCACCTGTTGGTTTCTGCACAGCCTAAAAAAATTATAATAATACCTGTAACTTAGAGGGTATAAGTTTGCAGTTTTCAACAGTATTAGCAAGATTTTCCAGTGCTAAGCTAACTTAGCTTACTTACCTGCTGTAGCTGCTTATCTAGCAACCAGTGATGGCACTATGTCAGAAAATAAATATATCTACAAACTTTGCCTATTTAGTTTATCTATTATGTCCTTCATTTGAGTTTCATTTTGTGCATCAGACAGGGAAGGTGGACCCTCACCACCCCAAAGTTTCAGGCCACAGAGGAAACGTGTTGGACATCAAATGGAATCCCTTCAACGACTACTGCATCGCCTCGTGCTCCGAGGACACCACGGTTTGTTCTGACTAACTGCATTTCTGAAACGGGTTCACTCACTTCTTATCATTTCTCTGTAGAATATGAGCATGTAGCAGCAAGGAGATAATTTTACAGCCTTTGCGTTTAGCCTTGAAGAAGAGCTTGAAGTCATTCCTCGCATTCTTCAGCTCTGAGCTGGCAGAAAGACTCCGAACAAACCTCCGAACACAGAAAGCGAAAGGAAGAGTCAACAGGTTTTACCTCCTGAAGAATAGTTGTACAAAGTGTGCCCTGCGGCTGTGTTAATTTACTTTCATGGTTTTCTTCTTTTTGTTTATTTAAATAGATTACAGATAAGAGATGTTTGTCTATAGTTTTATTTTGAACTTGCATGTTCATGTATTTGAGAAACCTAAGTAAAAGAATATAATTATAACGAGAAGGCGGGCTTAATGTATTAAAAGTCAATGTAGTCATTGCACAAGAATGACTCATGTTAGGGTTATACCATTATGGTTATTTAAAGTATCATTAGTTTGTTATTGTTCACGCTTAAAAGGACCTGGAATTGAACTTGCGATGAGGGCTCCCACCTCTGTAAATGGGACGCCAGCTCTTCCTACTGAGCCAAACTAGTGCCTGAAAGTCAAGGATTTAGTACTTGATATCAAACATATTGCGTAGCTTTATATTCAACTGTATTCAAACTTTTTCATGGTTTTAGTGCGCAAAAATATTTCATTATTGTAAAGGAAGTCAAAAGAATAACATTTCACTCTGGTAATCAAAGAAGTAGAAATTTAAATTTAAAAAAAAAGTGCATACATTTATACTTAATAAGGCCTACAGTACTTTGATTAATAGGTTACAGTCGAGAGAAAGAATTGATTACAGTTAACAGCTGTACATGTGTGGGTCCACAGGTGAAAGTGTGGGAGATCCCTCCTCATGGAGTACTGAAGAACCTGACAGTACCGTGGAAGGAGCTTCAGGGTCACAGTCGCAGGGTGGGCCTCATCGAGTGGCATCCGACCGCTAACAACATCCTGCTCAGCACAGCCTACGACTACCAGGTAACACAAACAAACACACACTGACCCCAGGACAGCCACACACAAAAAGCAAACTTCAGAACACATGAGGACTAAGGACCTACTGTGAAATATACTGTCAGTTATTTTTAAATGAAAAAACATGTAATGTTTTTTGGATTGTCTGAGAGCATTTAAACTGTTTCCACACTCGACACCTTTTAAGTTTAACTAATAGGACTCTCCATATAAAAAACTGTTAGTGATTTTAAATTAAAAAACTATTTATTTGAAGTTTTAAAAAAAACATAGTATGTTATCATTTGAAACTTGAATTAAGTAAATAGGTTGTTACTAATACTACCTGTGATTTCAGCTGTTTGTTTAATTAAATCGTATTTCTTTGTGTGCCTGTCACCTGCAGCTGATGATCTGGAACCTGGACTGTCCGGAGCAGGTGATTAAGAACCCAGTGCGGACAATCAGCCTTCACCCAGACGTCATCCTCTCCATGTCTTTCAGCACAGACGGCTGCCTGTTAGCCACCACCTGCAAGGACCGGAAG
This sequence comes from Labrus bergylta, assembly GCF_963930695.1. Taxonomy (NCBI): domain Eukaryota; kingdom Metazoa; phylum Chordata; class Actinopteri; order Labriformes; family Labridae; genus Labrus; species Labrus bergylta. Next base: position 24,320,993 of record NC_089195.1, read on the forward strand.
GTCCGACTCATAGAGCTGCGTTCAGGAAACCTTCTGCAGGTAAGGCTTTGAGTAGTGCGGGGGTTTGGTCACCTTGTGTTAAGTTTTCTTTTTTTAGAGAATTCATCTGAAAAAAGAATTCTTTGTTGATCTCACAGTATGTAATATTTAATCTAACTTATTCGAAATATTCATGTGATTGAGAAAACCCCAAATCTATCAAGGCTTTTTTTTTAAAATATTAAGTAATGACTAATTAAACAACAAAAAAAGAGATAGTTAATTTATTAGTAGCACAAGTGTTATGTAGCTGAACCTTTGTTTATAGGAATCTCTTTAATAATCAGTAGAATATCTGTATTGACTCAACAAGTTCCTCTCTACAGTGATCTTTTTTTAAATTAACAGTAAACTCCAAACTAGATTGGACAATGGAGTTCTACGGTGAAAATCAATAGAGCGTCAAAAGAAAACAGCCTGAAGCCTCAGTTAAAGTATAAAATAAGATCTCAGCCAACATTGCATAAGTTCCCCTCCCAGCTCAGACTCTCATTCAGCACCTCACAGCCAAAACTGACACCTCTGTCCTCTGCAGGTTCGGAGCATAACTCTCCCGACCTCTAGGGTCAACACCCTTTACATTAGTCTGCGCTCACTACACTTTCCTGACAAATAAGCAGGAACCTTTTGTAGAATCCAGCTCTTATTGTGAAAAAAATCCATCCATATATTCTTTAAGCCTGACTCTTTTCATGTTAAATATTGAACATGCATACTGCTTGGTTTGTGATGTGTGTTGTTTTTTGTGTTTTTTTTTTTTTTTGCAGGAAGGCAACTGTAAAACGCACAAAGCCAGCAAGGTGTTGATGCTGGGGAACCTGAAGATGCTGCTCACTACAGGCACGTCACGCTGGAATCATCGACAGATCTCTCTGTGGGATCAGGTGAGCGCAGCAGCAGAGTCATTGTTGGTATCAAAAATATCTCTGCTCAAAGGTACCATTACCACCAGCTTTGATTCAAATGTCATGGTTGTATTCAGTGAATGGTGCTGGAGCAGGTGTCTACATGTGGAAATTCTGTCATGTGAACCAGTCCTATGAATTGATGACTATATCATACACCCATACTTTTTATAAGTCAAGGAAAAAAATGTATTCTGTAAAAATACATGGACTGGATGTCAATCAATCAAGCATTTTTAACTTGTATTTATACATTGTCAAATCACAACAAAAGTTATCACATCATGACACAAAACATAACAAGCAGCACTAGACATCACCATTTGTTATATTATATAGAGAGTCCAAACATTAATCCACCATGAGTAAGCACTTGGAAATAAGAGAGAACATTTTTCTTCACAGGAAGATACATCGAGTTGAATCAGACTCATTAATAGTCAAAAATCTGCTGCAACCAGCTTGCTGTCAAAAGCAGCATTTAAAGAAAATGCAAAAAAAAAAAAGTCTGACAACATAAAGTCACATTATGCAGCTAAAAGTATGTATTTATACTGCTTGTTGTATTTCTTCTGTCCGAACTCAAAGGTGTTCACTCTACTCTCTAGGAGCAGGAAATCCTAAACGCTGCCATCTAGTGGACAGTTAGGAGAAGAGGTTAAACCAGCCGTTGCTGTCAGATCTTGTTGCGCCTGTGTTTTTAAGCACAGCTAGATGTGTTTCCTTCTTGATTATGTTATTGTCACATGAATCCTTGAATCAGTCACACATCTCCAGTCAGTAGTAACGGCAAGCTGATGTGTTTTTGATTCGTGAGAGCGTGTATCGTGCGTGGGAGATTACAGCTGGCGCACAGCTTAGGGATTGAGCACTCAATGTTTTTTAATTCAGCGCTGTAGAGTGCTTCTCATACAGCAGTGGATTTAAATGACTTGAGTGTTTTGATATGAGGGATTTTGTGGGGTGTGTGTGTGTTTTTTTTTGTTGTTTTTAATTTGTGTGTGTGTTTGCAGGACGATCTATCTGTGCCTTTGTTACAAGAGAACCTGGATGGTTCGTCAGGAGTCCTTTTTCCTTTCTACGACCCTGACACACACATGCTCTACATCGCTGGGAAGGTACTGTCAAAGTAACCACAAAGTGTCCCTGTATTCATGCACAAAACACCATTTACTGACGTCACTAAGACTTCCCTTGTGTCTCTGTTAGGGGGATGGAAATATAAGGTACTATGAGATCAGCTCCGAAAAACCATATATCCAGTTCCTGACAGAATACCGCTCCAACCTACCTCAGAAAGGACTTGGTAAGAAACACACACTTATACTATATCTTTTTTGACTATTTCAAACCCCAGTATGTTTCTCTATGCATATTTCCTTTCTTGAATGTGTGTAAAACGTGGTTGTTGTTCACTGTTTCGAGGCTCTTCCTGCCCTTCGGGCTGCTCTGACTCTCCTGCACCTGTAAGCAAAGCTGCTGTGCAAATAAGCCTGCTATATTTGAATAGCAAAACCAGCTGATAAAAGCCAAGTAGTGGATCATGTTAAGTGACAAAAAAGCGTGCACACCTATCTTGCAGACTAACCCAGGCGACCATGTTTTACAACACATGGACGTAGGTGAATGGAACATGTTTAGAAACAAGACACCGCTGATTCATTTTCTTACAGAACTGATCAGCAGCAGCTCTTGTGACAAGCTAAAGAAATATATCTGCGATACAAGCCCCATACTGTGTCACGTTCAGGAAGCTGGAAGAATGTGGAGCTTTCATATACTGCAAAAAAACAACAACGACTGAGTACACAATTGTAGGTTTAAAGACATTCTCTAAAATATAAATCTGTGTGATGGTTCAAACATGTAAAAACTCTTTAAGATGTAAATGCACTTATTTATTAATTTGATCCTTTATTAAAGAGGACGTTTTGTTTAGATTATGATATATATACACCAAATGATTAACATGTATAGCTTAATTATGATAGACATTTTCATAATTAATAAAAACATTATAAGGCAAGTGTATTCGCAAGTACAACCTTTATAAAATGTTCAAGTCAAATTAGAAAATGTTACTTCATGTTTTTTTCTGAAATAATTCTGTTTATGCTTTGCACAGTGTGAGCAAAAGTATCGTATAGGCGAAGCTAAAATATCCTGTGACGGGGCGCTGGTGGATGAGTGGTAAAGGTCTGTGCCCCATGTAAAGAGGCTATAGTCCTGGGCGGCCTGGGTTCAAATCCCACCTGAGGCCAACATTTCAACACTTCATCTGTTTGAAGTCAGATGGTGTTTAAAAGTTAAAGAGCCTGTAAAATATTTAGTGAACACGTTCCTGAACCTGTTTTCAGGGTGGGTGTGGCCCTGTGCAGTCTTCACCTGGATTAGCAGCAGTGCAACGTCAAATTGTATCTGTGTTTGATACAAGATTTGAATGTCTTTAAAGTGTATAAAAAAACACTTTTTAAAAGAATTGAAAAGTATTGTATTCTTTTGTATCACGTCGTGAAATTACCGAACACCCGACTCAGTTTCAGTGTCGTCTCTTGAAATGTTACTATATCTCCATCAGTCAATGCACTTTTATTACACAGTAACACTTTACCGCCCTCATGCCCAAATATATGAAAAGGTGCTAAAGACATAGTATAGCAGAGTAATGCAGCAGAGCAAGTGTTTTGTGTGTACCAGAGTAAAACTGACTTGTGTGTGTGTTTGTCTTCCTCCAGGTGTGATGCCAAAGAGAGGTCTTGACGTGAGCTCCTGTGAAGTGTTCAGGTTCTACAAACTGGTGACAATCAAGAGTTTAATTGAGCCACTTTCCATGATTGTACCGCGCAGGGTGAGAGTCAAATGAGATGCCTCACATGTACTATTGACACCAGGGAATACAACGAAGTATATGTTGTGAATAGATCTGTCTGACTGATGGTGGCTTGTTTGTGTGTTTGTGTGTTTGTGTGTTTGTGTGCCTGTTTCCAGTCGGAGTCGTACCAAGAAGACATCTACCCAATGACAGCTAGTAACAGGCCTGCTTTGACTGCAGAGGAGTGGCTCAGCGGCATTGATAAAGGTCAGAGTTAGTGTGTGTGTGTGTGGTTATGTGTGTGACATTTATATATGTTGGAGGGCTGCTGGGGGATTTACAAGTCTTCCATTATTGCTCCGTGTGAAAGGAAGGTGATAAACTGCTTCAAACTAAACATCAAAGTTCAAATATACCTTAAAAGGGCACAGATATAAGTACAGCTGGTTGAAAATTGTGAGATCCGGATCACAATGTTGCTAAGAATTTAATTGGATGATATTGATCCAGCAAAGGCATAAACAAACTCATGTGTGTTACATTCAAGTCTTCCACTAATAAGTTAAGTATTGAGCAAAAGTCTTCACATGTGAAGCAAGAGTTTTAATTTTCAGTTTCCTTGGAATCATTTGAACAACAGAATTTACACCTTTACACTATCCACTCTATGATATATCAAAGAAACACATGGAGGGAAGTGCGCTGGTTTTGCACAGTAGAGCAGACGCCTTGTATAGAGATGCTTAAGTCCTCATCGCACTCGTCTCTGGTTTGACTACCGATCAGCAACAATTTGGTTAATTTCATCTCCCCCTCCCTTTCCCACATTTCCGAAATGAAAATGAAAAATCAGTTTCACTTTTTCTGACTTTTATTTCTGCATTATGTTATTTATGTTATCTAAGTATTTACCAGTTGTGCAATAAAGTGAATTTACAACAGCAAATTACATTTTTTTACATTTTTTTTACAGTTTCTTCATAGTTTAACTAGTAACCTTCATCCTTTAGGCCCAGTGCTGATGTCTCTGAAGCCAGGAAGTCAGGAGGCGGAGTCGTATCCAGAAATGAACAAAGGGATAGGAAACTCGCTGGACTCTCGCAGGTCTCAGTGCAGACCAGGCATGTTACAGCTTGCGTACATTCAGGACCAACTGGGAAACAAAGACGGCAAGGAAGACGGAGGACAAACGGAGGAGGACACCAGTCGGACACCCGTCAGAAATGGAGAAGACCTCGCTCTCTGCTCTCCACCCAGGACGGAGAATGAGGTACTGAAGGCTGTTTTTACCTTGCCGTAATCTGCACTGATTTTGTTCCCAAGACGAATAGCTGTTAGCATTTGCACAAACCTTTAAAGTGATATTTAGTTTTGTAATGAATTAAGACTGAAATAATACTGTTTTCACGTGTCTAACCACGAACCGAAAAATGTATCAATAGAATGAATGACGCATTATGAAGCATTTGGTGGCAGTAGCTCAGTCTGTAGGGACTTGGGTGGGGAACTTGATCGTCGCCAGTTCAAGTCAGTCTGGAAATTTGGCTCGTCGTTGTGCAGCTTGCTCACTCTGTCATCCCCCAATTAGTGCATTTCCATAGGATCCTGTGTATTTTGGCCTATGTGTGTTCAACATGTCATTTTCCTCTCTGGGATTAATAAAGTAAATCTTATTTTAACAAGAATTCAATTTGTAGTTTTTGTAACCCAAACTCAAATTGAGTCATGACTTTAATCGAACAGCATTAAAATTAGAACAAATAACTAACTGAAATCCCAGATTTCATTCTGAAATATTGAAGTGTGTAACGTAATAACTAATTCTGACCATCAATTAGATTATGTCATCTGGACATATAGAGGAAACTTTTGACTACAAGAAAGGGGGTTGAGAAAAACAAGATTTTATACTTTTTGATATACTGTATATTCCAATATGTTTAAATTGTGTGTGTTTTGTCCACAGCTGCGTCTGAAGTTCCACAAGCAGCAGGAGGAAATCAGGCGGTTGCGGGAGCTCTTAAACCAGAGGGACGTGCGCGTCAAACAGCTGGAGCTTGAGATTAAGAACATCAAAAACTCTCAATCTCAGAGCTCACTTACAGACTTACCATGACCTGCTGATTCACCGGCATCACAACATGGAAAACACCTATTACTGTAAAAAAAAAAAAAAAAGAGAGAGAGAAAAAAAGAAACCCTACTTCAAATCACCACTCACCTCTTAGGGTCCTGACTCACTTATCCTCTAATAAGCCCCAAATACTCATTGCACAGGGGATGTCTTAACCCCGACTCTCTGTTTTTTTTTTTCAATCTGTCGTTCTGTCCACAAGATGCACATTTTCTTTATAAATGTACATACACTCACACACTGACTCTTGTTTTCAAACTTTGCACCTGTTGACCTTATTTACTCAGTTTCTTTTTTTATGCTTCACAGCTATGCAAGTTTTATTGTAATTTTGAGCTTTTTCTATTCTCTTTCTTGCTAAGAGGTAAAGATGTTTGCAGTGTGTGTCCTCACTGGATGCTGTGACTGTCTGAATGTTGTTTGAGAGTTTTTGCAGGGCAGACAGACATTCTGTGAGATTGTATGATGATGCTTAATTTTATTTTTTCCTCCCCCACAATATTTAAACTACTGTAAGCGAAGACCGTGGCTGCAGTGTTTTAATGTGTACGTGATTGAATGAAAGCAATTTTAAATGAATGAAAAATATGATTCCCTGTTGTGTATGTACTTTGAGCTGTGGTTTTGCTTTTATTGTTAGTGAATGACTGGAATATTGGGGAAAAGTCACTTTGCTTTACAGCAGCTATATTACTGTGCATTCTGTCACCAATGCAATATAGCACATTTTGATTATATTTTTTTATTTATTTTACAATACATCAAAGAAAATACACTTTAATCATTTGAGATTGTAATTTTGAAAAAAGAACAATAATATTGCTTTTTCCCATAACGAGTCACTGTGAAGAAACAACTTAAAGCCATTGTAGAGTCCTGCTTAGTGGGTTAGCTTGCATTACGCTAGCTTTCAGTTCTGAATGTGTTTCCCTGAAGATGACTTTCTGTAAAAATCTGAAACATAACACATGAGTTTCTGTTTTTGTGTTAAACTAAGATTATCTCATTTTGTATTAGATGTCAGATGTTAACACCATGTTTAAGTAATAGCTTGGGCTAGCAATAACAGGTAGGCTGTGGTAATATGACAAGATGATACAAACTTGCTACAGTTTAAGATTTTATACCACGGTAGCTTCGTTTCATAGTAGCCTATCTCTGCTGTTGTGAAAAAATACTAAAATTACTCAACTCATGGGAATATACAAAAACGAACTCGATTTTTGTAACAAATGTATATTCCCAAGCATGAACTACAACTGTTTAATCGTTCCTTAGTATTCCCATAGCTCCACAGTGAATTCATGATAGCAAATCAAGGTGTCTTTCTCACCTGATGTGTAGTTTTTAAACCGTGTTTACGAGCAGATGATTTTTTTCTAAATCAATTAAACCCTTAAAGAAGAGGTTGTTTTTGTCAACTGCCGTTTCCGAGGTCAGGACTGAAAAGGATTTTTTGAAGCCAACCAGGCGGAGAGATCCAAGCACAGAGAAGAGGATATCTGTTTTGTGTTTTTGACAAGATGGACAGAGATTTGTTGTGTGATGTTTCAGATTTGAAAGAAACTTTCTATGTGAGATTGGGGTTTTGAGATCATCAATCCTGAATGAGAACATTTGACTTCACAGGGAAATCATTGACATTTTTAGTGGCTGTGATCTGTTATTGCAACCAAAAAGACTTAAATAACTGTATATTGTACTCAAATAACACTGAATAGTTGGTTATAATTTGCCAATATAAATGTGTTTTTCCTCAGGAAACTTCAGGATGGTGTTCATATTTTTGACTGCGAGTCAGTCAGACTAATTTCTTCATTTGTTGCTTCCACTATTGGATTAGTATTACACGTTTCATTTTTTTCACAAACTAAAAGACACAAATTTCTTTGGCCTGAATCCCCATTTTGAGATGATCTATTATAAGATTGACATGTAAATATGCACAGATGTCCCATGACTGCTTGCAGATATTAAGGCAAAACAAACATATAGCTTTTGATTCTATTATCAGCCAGAAACCGTTCAAATCAGCATGCATGCCTGTTCTCATGTAGTCAGAGGCACAAGCAGCACAATGATATTCTAGATTTTGTTTACATTTCACGTCCACCTTTAAATGATGTCACAAATGGAAACTGCCACACTAACCCACACACATACAGACACTCTGGCCTTTGTACAGCTATGAACCTTTGACCTTTGGCAGGACAGTTCTAGCACAGCTTCATCTCTGGTGGACTTTTGTCAAGGGCCAGCTGCGCTCTGCTCATGTTAACTCCAACTAGCAGTTCTGTTGGTGGATACGTCTCAACACAGTCCCACATTGAACTACAGTTTAAGCATTGTTCAATGGACGAGCTCAGGGGGGCTTGTTTGGCTGTTTGTTTACTTCACAAAATTTTAAGGTTACAAAGATTTTACTCCCATTAAACATCCTTTCCCACTCAGAGTTCAATCATTCCCTTTTAATATAGGATTTGATTCAAATTCATACGTTCCCATCACATTTCTTTCGTACATTTTCTTAGTCTAAAGAGTCAGCCTGAAAAGGCAAATGAAAACAGGTTGTATTATGCATCCAGTACAAGTTAGCATACCTCTAGCTTATTGGAAAAGAAATTCATTACTTTTTAGGATTTTAGTTGACCAAAACAACTGCAAAATAAAGTTGAACAGATCCATTGAGCTAAAACAATACTAACCTAATAGAGGCTAAAATCAAAACACAGATAGCAACACAACCTCTTAGATAAACAAACGGCTAGTGTTAGCTTTAGGCTGCCCGTGATTACTCAACATCAAAGTAAAAGAGTCCTTGTTAGCATTGCTAGCAAACTCCTGTTAGCTCGAGCAACTGGAGAGAAAATTGGTGTCTGTTTTGTTTCTCTCTTTTCAAGTTGTGTTTCTTTCTGGGTAACATGTGGAAGGAAAAGACTGTCAAAATATCTCCAAATTAGCTAGCTTATTAGCAGCTTCCAATGCTGCGATTTGACTTTCATATTGAAAACAAAGAACTTACATTGCCATCCAGGCTACAAAACCTTTCCACTTTACTTTATTATTATTTATTTACTTTTCAATTTATTATTATAAGGAAAAAAGGTGTTTTTTTTTTCTGGAAAATGTTTTATAGTGCTACTTTAAGATTGGTTTAATTATGAGGTCTTCTCAGCCTCGACTTCTCATGTCTTGGTTCCAATAAGGAAATGTAAGGCACAATATATTAAACTTTTACTATTGCAATGGAGCAAATATCTGAATGTAATGACCTCTGCAGCATCTTCTTTGTGATTTCAGAAATGTAGTATTGAAGCGATAGAACCCAGTCAAGTGGTTGGATGAACATTTGATTCAATATTTGTATTTCACTACTTTAAAGCTACGTTATGACATTAAAACATCAAAGGAATGAATTCACTACCAGCAAGATCAACAAATACAGAGAAACCCTCCAGTTTTTTGTGGTTTACTATGCTGTCAATCAGACGTTTACTTATATTAGAAAATATATTAATTATATGCACTTCATGAACTTTTAACAATGGGCCTACACAGTGTCAAGGGAAAGGAGGGTTGTTTTCTTATTAAGCTTTAAATTCTTTATCAATTTATAGTACTTAACACGGGGATCAAATGGTTCTTTTTTTTTCTGCTGCACCTTATGTTATAGATGACATGATTTTGTTGTTCTGTTATGGAAGTAGCCAACAAGAAGACCCCAGAACAAAACGCTTCTCAACAAGCCATGTACACTCTCAAAGTCCCTCTAATATTATACTGGAGCAATAATGTAGCTGCAGAGTCGACTGTAGCATACGCTGTCTGAATAAAATAAACCATTTCATTTAAAGGTTGTTTCTCGGTTTATATGTTCAAAATGCTCTCATTTATTGTGATGTCTCTGAATTGTTGATTTGATCCTGTTTCCTTTAGTATTCTTATTTGTACATATATATAAAAGAAATCACATACAATAATACTTTTCTGGTTTATCCATTTGACTTGTCCTCAAATAGAGCAGACTATTTTACTACATAAAACAATAACTCCAAGTCAGTTGCATGGACACATTTATAGTTTAACAGTTATTGTTTTTCCTAAAAAACAGCCCTTTCTGCTCGCAGGTCCTGTCAACCTCCTTTAACTGTTGATTTTTTGGCATCTTTAAGTCTCCAGCATTGTGGACAGACAACATTTTTCGTTAGACATATCTCTCATGTTTGTGTTTGAAAGATGAAAAACAGTTTTTGAAGCAGCAGCCTGCATTACTCCTGAAAGCAGCAGCCTGTATTACTCCTGAAAAATACTCTTACAAACTCAAAGTATCATGTCTGCAAGTTACACGAGTATCAAGATAGACTTCTGTCTAAACCCGATCTTCTAAGATTATACAAAACCTTTTCTGTGGACGGCTCAATGTAGCGTCAGTGCACAGAGAATGAGAGCCTAACAGCAGGCGTGGATGAGAAAAACCACATGATCATTGTTTCATCCCTTTAAGTTAATTTGCTGACACCAGAGATGCAAGGGAGGACGAGAGAAAAAGCACAAAATGTTAACATTTTATTTACAAAGTTGTTTTTTTTGTCATACAGAAAGTAAAAATGTAGCTACAACCTTGATTTGTGCAACAGGCAGCCACACTAAAAATAATGGCTCGCTGGTTGCACAGCTGCTATAGCAGTAATTTTATTGGGAAAAAAATAAGAAACAGAAAAAAAAAAAAAAAAAAAGACAAAAAAAAGAGAAAGAATAAACCCAACAAACAAAAAATAATTCATCAAACAAAATATTAAAAGCACAGACCCAAAACTAGATACCAGTCCCAAAGTCCTCACACGGGAATACATAAAGAGGGATTGACAGTGAAATTGTGGAATGCTGAGTGCTGGGCTGCCTGAGAACCTCGGGGGGCCGTGGGGTGAGTGAGGTGGAGGGTGTTGGTGGCTCTCAGTTCCATTGGGAAGGGGGGGAGAAAAAAAGAAGGGAGGGGAGGGGCAGCTCCACTTGGCCCACCCATCCGGTACAGTCTTGCCCCATAAGAAGAGCTTAGAGCTGGGTAGGAGGAGGGGGAGGGGGGGTAGACTTGGATTACAAAAGCGGTGCGAGGTTGTAGGAGGGCGGACGTTTGGGGAGGAAGGGTAACTCTGTAGGCTCTCGTTTTCAGTTTTGCTCTTAATCGTCGTCGTCATCATCATCGTCATCATCCTCGTCCTCTGGGTCTCGCTTTCTCTTCTCGCCTTTGCCAGCTTCTGCTTCTGGGGACAAAGAGGAAATCTATGTCATTTGGAATCAGGGGAGCCACGACCGACAAACTAGATAAAACTAAATATGGCTGGTTATGAATATGGATTTTCCCAATTCAATATCGATTCAGTGAAATCCTGACATGGATTACTTCGGTTGAATGACGCTTCACTCCAGTGGGGGCACTGTGGGTGCCGCCGTGCTTCTGCATACTGTACTTTAATGTTTTATTCTTTGTTTATTAAGGAATAATGTAACAATAAAATACATTTTTTAAGTCAGTTTGTTCTAAACTAATATAAATAATGCACACATTATTATTTAACAAATATCAGAAAATACTGTAATTAGTTATCGGGAGTATTTCAGTCATCTATGCGATTAAATCTATCTATTAAATCGATATCGAAGCATATTGATCAATATCGAATATCTCTAGTGCTAAAGTCTACACATGGGAACTACCTTTTTTCTGTTTCAAGCCTTTCTTATGGGCAGTAAGGGCTTGCGCGCTATGCTATATGACTTAACCACCTCCAGAGACCGTGGGGGTCCTAAGTATCTGACATCCTCGTTTTAGGGGTTGTAAGCTGAAAAGTTGGGGAACGCCTGTTCTTACCAACTTGAATATTTCAGCATTATCCAACACATTCTCTGGTGTGATCCTCGGACGTGTGCACAGTGGTTAAGAATGGTCACTATCATGTTTCATGCTTCATGTTATAATGTTACACGGTTAGGAGCTGCAAATAAACAGTGTCAGATATGAATCTGTATCATCTTAAGTTTTAAGGATTCAAGTTGTCTTTCCCTGCTAGGATGCTCTACATTCACACGCTTTACACTTTCTTTTTGATCTTATGATTAACAGTCCTACATCATTTTCTGGTTAGTGTAATGTCTTTGTGTAGCTATTGAATGAATGTTCTGTAATGGCAGATATGAAGGGCACGCACTTGATAAAACCCTGTAAACTTTTTAGAAGGTGTCATATTGTCTCTGGTAATATATTTTGATATTTAACAACAATATTGCAACAACAATATGAAATGCGATAAATATTACAAAGTGCACATTATCTTTTTTTTTTTTTTAAATAGCTTTTTTAAGGTGTATTTTTGGGGCTTTTTACATTTTTATTCAAAGATAGGACAGTTGATAAAGCCAGTCATCAGGGAGAGAGAGAGTGGGGAACAACATGCAGGAAAGGAGCCACAGGTTGGACTTGAACCTGGGCCGCCCACTTGGTGGACTATTGCCTCTATAGGCGTGCACACTAACCACTAGGCTACAAGCGCCACAGTGCATTTCATCTTTAACTCACAGTTTCAATTTCTATCTGCTCTTCTTCCGTGCTTTACACAATACTTGTGTTACCATAATTCTCTCCTGAACCACAATACATTTAAAAAAAAAAAAAAAAAAGGATACATTTTTTTACCACTGGATTGGATCCAAATAATTTGAGGGTAGCGCATAGCTAGCTTGAGCTTCGACTGGCTGCATTACAGCAGTGTGGAAGCATTGTCATTATACCCAGGCCTCCTTCCAAAACAGAAATATACACATGCCAAAGACCAATGACAGCTTGTTTCCATCAAATGTTCATATTCAGTTGGATAAATTCAGAATTTAGCAATGCTCATATTGCAATAATGATGACATTGCTATTTATTGTGCAGCCCTAGTCCAGACTCATCTTAGTCAAATCTTCTCATTTTGTACAAATAAAATGTAAAATCTAAAAGGACTGTTCCTGCTACGCCATCCTGTCCTCCAAATAACACAGCGACTGCAGTTTAATTACAATAGCCTGTTGAACTTTCTCCGCACTTTAAAACTCCATGTGCATGAACAGCAACACAGTTTGTACTGTGCTTTTCATTTTTAACAGCTAAGAGAACACAGAGATATGAATCACATACCTTTTTACATCTGGAATTCAATAGATTTTTGAGTTAATAAGTAATACGTGTAATCATGTCCTTTCTAGAAAAATATGCGATTCAAAAGTTTTGAATAATGAAGTACATCTGTCGAACATTTTTTTAAATCTGATATTTCTGAGCACTTCATCCTCTTAGAGCATAAGACAGCATAGCCAAAGCCCCACCTATTTAGAACATAGAAAACATGAACCTGGCGGTGGAGGGCTTTTGTGGTTGTAATATTGTTTGAGTTTGTTGTGATGGGGTACCGGTAAGTTAATTGTGTGCCCTTTGTTTGCGCTCACCAATCAAATGAAGGGATGTGTAAAAAACAAAACAAAACAAAAAACTCTTACCGTCATCCTCTTCATCCTCATCATCATCTTCATCATCCACTTCCCCATCCTGAGTGAAATCTTCCTCCTTGAGTAACATAAGTTAACAGGATATTAAAATCAAATGTAAAAATTGCCTGGATTCCTTTAGCAGGAAAAAAAAAGTCAGTGGCAACATGTTTTTTTTTCCTCTTGGGTTACCTCATCTTCTCCGCTGACTTCATCATCATCCTCTTCTCCTTCTACCTCCTCTTCATCTTCCTCATCCTCCTCTTCATCAAAGTCCTCCTCCTCACCATCCTCGTCTTCCTCCTCTTCTCCCTCTGAGAAAACAAAAGCCACAATTAGTCAGGCAGAGTATAGCTGTTGGTCCAACTGAATAAATTAAACTATGTTGCCTTAAAAAACGAACACATTCTCATACTATGTAGCAGTATATGTTATTTTATACAACCACCAGAACTTCTTACCTTCATCGTCATCGTCATCTACGCCGTCTCCGTCGACCTCTCCGTCAGAGTCTGAGGCTTCCCTGTCCTCGATGTCATATCCATCCAGGTAGGTGAGCTGGGGCAGCAGCTTGAACACACTTTCTCTGTAGTCGTTCAGGTTTGTCACTTCACAGTTGAACAGGTCCAAACTCTTCAGGGTAACCAGCTTTTGCTGTGGATCAAAAACAGTCAATTACCGCGATGACAAACTGCTGCTTGTCCTGTCTTACTCTAAGTGAAGTGTACTTAATGCTGATGTGTGTACAGTATAAGGCTAAAAAGCTTGGTTGATATGTAATGTAAACAACAAATAACAGTGGATAAACATTTTTTCTTAGGTATGTTTACCTTTAATATCTCTGGTTTCATTTGGATACTCTTATGATTTTTTTTCTGACCATACAGGTCTTCATCAGTGCTGACAAACAAACATTGGGGTGTGGTCAAACATCTGTCCTTCACACCAGAAATGTGTGTGTGTCAGTTCTGATCAAGACGTCTATGTGCAAAAGCTGTTGCCTTTTTAATTGATTTAGACATTATAGTAAAGACCTTTTCAAGTATATCCTTCCTCATTTTTACGGTTGTCATGCTTGGAGTGCCTGTTTTACTCTGATTTTGTGTGAATAACAAATGTGTGTCAACATGAGAGGAGACTACAAAAAGCCCAAAGTCTGCACATATCTAAAGTTAAGCATGTAAAATTATGTGGGATAAGTTTTTTTTTTCTTCTTTTAAAATCATCTTACAAATAGAATAATACATACCAATGGTTCCAATGTGCTGATGTCTTTCAATTTGTTGCCACTCAGGTTTAGATGTGTGAGGTTGGGTAGTTTCTCTGCTAAAACATCAAGACCGCCACTGATTCTGTTGTCACTCAACTCAAGCTGAAAAAGAGAGGAAAATAGAACTTTATTATTCCTCCATTTGGCACCTGAGGTAGGGAGGTGAAAACATAACTATATATTAAATATAGTTATGTATATTATATTTACCTTTTTGAGTTTTCCTAGTTTAGGGAGATTGGAGACTGAGATTAAGCCAACATTTATCAAACTGAGGAACTCCAGGTTGACAAACTCAGCTGTGAGGCCTTCAACTTTTCCTTCATGTGATCGACAGTTGTCAAGGACAAGTTCTCGTACCTGGAATAGAGAAAAACATATCACATCAGAAAATCTATTACGCATGTCTTCATCTCTGTACAGATAAAAAAAAAACTCCTCTTACTTACTTGCATGTTAACATAACAACTACACACACTTTTACCTTTTAAACTGATTTTCTTGATATTTTCAAATTCTGAGTAATTTTATTTATTATAAATTGCATCAATAGTTTTTCTTTTCTTTAGGTGTATTGTATTCACAGCAAATGTCTTAGAAAAAAACATTGAAATAAATCATAGTTTTTTTAATAATGAAATGATACTGACAAAAAATGATTACAACAGCAATTCTATTTTATAATAATGGGGCATTTGTTCCAACTTCTTCCAGTAAAACAAGTGTTATTGTTTATTTGTTTGTTAAGAAACCCCTACAGAAACAAGCTGCGAACAACACAACCCTAACGTGTGATGTTTAGCAGCACACACCTTAAACTTTCTGTCAAGACAACCAACATGTTGTACAAGGTTATTTTCACGTGAAATACTAGGGAAAAACAAATCTTGGAAGGCGGAGTTACTTTGACTCAGTTAAAGCTTTACACTGGTTGCGCAATTCAGTATTGAGACACAAACCTTACAAAAAAAAAAAGAAGTTGTTTTTAAAACGTCAAAGACTGATGATTTCTCTGGTAAAAACACCGACCCCAGGCTTCTGTGTGTCCTTGTCCAAAAAAAAAAAAAAAAAACTTAAAAAGTGATTATGTGCTTGATTTTCTCCGGACACGACAGTTCATGAATTGATTTCTTTTGTACGAGGAAAGAGTAAAGGCAGTAGCTTCCCATGGCCTGCTGATGCAGTCACTAATGACAAATGCAATGATTTTTGTGAGCTAGGTTGCTACAGGCTAGCCATTGCCCCTTTTAAACGGTGCCGTGCAGCAGAGGAGCAGCTGTCTGCCCGCCATTAACCAACTCAACAGCAGCGGAAAGGATTGAGAATACACCCCTAGAACAGCTTTTCTTCTTTCGTTAAACCGACTATCAAATGAGGAGGTGGAGTACTCTAACCGATAATGGCACTTTTGTTACACAGTAGCGCGTCTTTTTTTCTTTTTAAGGTCGAAGTGGCGAAGGAAATAATGTAGAGAACGGAAATTTAGTAAAAAAAAAAACAAACCAAAAAAACAAAGATGGAGACAGTTCCTTTCTCCCAGAGCTTCAAAGACGACAGAATGACAACATGGCGATTCCTGAGATACAGTATGCAGTTCTCTGAACAGTTACACGGCATAAGTACTGAATAGAAACAGTAATTAGCGTTGATTACACATTGCTTAGGTTGTTTTTTGTTTGAATTAAGTTTAGTTTTGTCGTGCATGGGTCGATTTGGGGAAAACGCCGACCGTCGAGTATTTTCTTTGGGGGGGCAGCCCACGCATCAGGCGCGGTGCACCGGATCTCTCGTGTCATTCAAGCAGCCTGGCTCTTTACACGAAAAGCCACTGGCCGACTAATCTTTTTTTTTTTGTAAGGTTTAAACGTCAACTTCAGCCTCTAAAATGTTTTTTTTTAATCGACAGGAATTGTTGATTGGTAACATTTGGATACATTTTTTTGTCACCTTTTTTTTTTTTGGATACATTGTAGCGAAGAGGGTAATATGGCGGGAACAAAAACACTAAGTTAGGTGTCTTGAGTGATTGTGTTTCAGACACATTTGAATAACCAGGCTTCATTTAAATTAATAAGTATGCATGTGTATATTGAGTCAATGCTACGAAACTTGGGGGTTATGTAGCTGATGTACTGAGTGTGTGTGTGTGTGTGCTGGTTATTTTAGGGAATTAAGTGCTGCACACCCCCCTTTAAAACTCACGGATAACAACAGCCTCTAAAGAAATTGCGCCTGCGGGGATAGTTTGTTTATTCTAGTAGAAAGAGTAATATATATATATATGTCACAGGGTTTGGATGACTCGTGAATCAACTGACTTGTGTGTTTTTTTTTTTTTTTGTTGTCGCTGCTGATTTCTGTCCATTTGATATGAAAGTGCTCCACGGAAATTTCAAGATATAACTCGTGATCGGCGGCTTGCCTGTTTACATGCGGACTACTGTCGTGTTAAGCGAACACATTTCGGTGGTTTTAACAGCATTTATAATACAAAAAAAGCGCTCCCCCTTTTTTTTTTTTTTTTTTTTTTAGCAGTTATGCTAGCAGCAAACATGGCTTCCGAGAGGTCTGTATTAAATATATCTCTGTGAATGCCAAACGCGGCGCAGGAAGCACATTTCTCTCCTCAGCGTAGAAAAGAAGTTTACTAATGGTGCTACAAAAGGTGAAGTCGAGCTGGATCGTATGTGCACCACTGACCGAGGAGGCTGCGAAACAACCTTAAAGCTCTGCAATAATGCCCAGCAAGCTTGAGGAATCGCCGTTTCAAAGTAACGATTGAATATAGCTTTTCTCGTCTCGTTGCCCACTATACGCCCCATCCAGCACCGTGTAAAAGATGTAGCGTGTTGTGCGAGTGTTTAAACAACCCTATAATAAAAGGAGAAACACAATCTAAAGCCCATGTGGTCACCATTACGCTAGCCACACAGGTCACTCGCAAAGCAAAAAAAAAGTAGCAAGCTGGCTAGCAAGGCTAGCAAGAAAACTAAGGGTTGGTTTTTAAAAAAAGCACGACTCACATCAGACGGTGACCTGTTTCTTAGCTCCAAGTGGATCCTCTTTGTCATGTCCATCTTTCCCTATGAAAGTGAAACTTTTCTCTCTGGGGTTTTGCTGGGATCTTCAGTCCAAAGGCAGAGATGCCCTAATGGAGGGAGAATATAGGACTGTATAATGAACTGAGCCAAACGCTAAGTTAGTCGGAGAGAGGAGAAACCATGGAGGGAAACGGGACTGAAACAAAATACATGCTCAACAGCGCCATCTGTGTCCAGAAACGCCCATCGCCTCAATGAAGGCATTGCAGTCACAAAACATGACGCTGCCCCGAAACAGTGCTGTGGTGCAATTTATTTCTGCAAGGATAGTACTGTACCAGCCTATTTTAATAAATACAAGAACCATTTGTCTTTTCACTGTTTTTATTTAGGAAAGGAGTGATTTAATATGTGTACAATTAACCTCCTCAACAGCATTAATACAGACCTGTCTAATAGACGTAGATAAAGTAGGTCATAAGGGGAACTTCGTTTTTCTGCCCGACTTAAGTTTCATCGATTGAAAAACATGCCCACCGTTCATATTATGCACGTCCTATTGCTCTTGCCTCATATCCAATGTATAAGTAAATAGGCTGTCAGACAAAAAGTGTTTGAATATTAAACCTGTTGCCATCCAAAGGAAGAATCCCTAATTTGTTTGGCAAAAGTGAGCAAAAGATTGTCAACTGTCCCCCTCTGATGCTGTATGTCAAAGCCTTTAAACAATTTGAATCAATAAAGGTAATTGTGGATAAGTTGCGTTGTGCTTTTATTCCATAAAGTCCACTTACTTAACCCCATTTTTGGGCACATTGCAAGAAAGGAGGGGTGGGTTTATTTGGTTTGCAGTAAAGGGAGCAGTGTATTCATATGGTGTGGGACACCCCCCTCTGACCCCACCCCCACTTTACTTCCTGAGAAACCAGAACCATCAAGGAGAAGTCTGCTGAGTATGATTAGTTAGTTTTTACAAGTTGGAATATGAAACGGTAACTATTATCCAATTATTTAAAACAATTATGAATGGATATTATTGATATATACTATTTAATACAAATTAGGGTATGATCCAAAACATTAAAATACTAATTTGACACACATCCCCATATTTTTGGCTTTGTTCAGTGATGCAGAGAATATGCAACTTAACGGTTTTAAAATCAGTGTTTGGTAGTAAAAAGTGTACACCAGAAGATGGCACTGTACTATCTACTTTGAAATTAAATTTGAGTTTCACTGGGCAACAGTGAAGGTGTGTGAGTGACAGTCTTTATGTTTTTTTTTTTTTTTTAAAGTAAAACAGAAAGGCTGATAATAATCTGTCATTTGGATTTGCATATTCAGCAGGAGTCTGTTTGACTTTTTAACCAGCTGGAAGGCAACACTGATGGAGTCACAAGTGATCCCCCAAGTGTTCAGCTTGTTTTTCTATGTTTGTGGCAGTTTTTAAATATATATATTTTTTAAAACTCAAATTAAATGTGTCTCCTCAGAAAAGAAGCTTAATTTCTTGAGGTTGAGTAAAATTGAGATTTAACTCTGGACAAAACAGGTGAAGTGCTTTTACAGCAACTTGAATCTATCCCTAAAAATGAATCAGAAGGTACATCAAATTGACTTTAGTTTTCCTACCCAAATATTAGGCTGTGTGTGTGTGTGTGTGTGTGTGTGTGTGTGTGTGTGTGTGTGTTTGTGTGCATCGGTAGCAAAAAAGCTCCTTCAAAGCAGACGTGAGTGAATGAGAAAAGACCCTCAACATTTCCCCCACAGTGCTGGAGGCAATTTTCAGTTGAGTGCTATTTACTCTGCTGGACGGCCTCTTTCTCTGGCTCAAACACACACATCAGTGCTCAATGTGCTATGAGAAGATTGAGAACACGCCCCAGAGATGCTCTCCATGTGTGAGATAAGATAGGTATGCCCCCTTCTCTTTAAAAGACAGGATTCCTTACTTCATCTATCGGCTTCTCAATATTGTAGTCTTCCCAGAGGCAGGGGTGGAAGAGTACAAGAATATTGTACTCAAATAAAATACATTTTACTCAGGTCGAAAGAAATGACCACAAAAAAAAAAGAAATTGGTTAAAATGTAATTTAAATACCGAGTACTTTTCTATTTGAGGGGTTGGGGGTGGTTTGAAAAATAAAATATGATATTTCCCTCGTGCAATGCAACAATAAAATATGAATCTCCCACCAGGTTGTTTAATTAATGAAGACCACTAGTAGCAGTAATTTTGGGTAAAAATGTGGAATCTTTACTCTCACTGCGTGCTCCTGACTGTCATGTGGTACGCATTAGCCAATCATCTGGCCGGCTTCACATAGTTGATGAAAAGCTTGGACTTTCTATTCTGCCTGTTTATTTTAACTCAGTTACAGATGCTATATAAAATGTAGCAAAGTACTGCCCTTCCCCTAAATATTCTGAATATTTAGGGGGAAGAATGACTGATTCTGAAAACTACTCAAAGTAAAAATACACATAAAAAAAAACTACTCAATTACAAACACAAGTAAATGTATTCATTACTTTCCATCCCGGGCCAAGAGGACTTAAACACAGTGCTGTAGTAAAAAAAAAAAAAAAAAGGGAGAGGAACAGTCTGCTATCCCTCCATCAGCTCTTGCTGTCTCTTTGCTGGTCTCTTTCTGTACATGTGTTTTCTGAAAGGAAAAATCTTACCCCCCTTTATTTTGAATGTCTAACGTGCAGCTCATGATGAGTCTTTGGCTTGGAAAAGAAAAGAAAAAAAAGAAGAAGCTGTTTCACCAGGTTGCTGTTAATCACCTCATCTGACATCTACCCTGCAGCAGCCGTGACAGACTAATAAAATAACTATTTGAAAATAATCAGTCTTGTTGACTGTGATCTCATTTGCTTTTTTTAGTTCATTTAAAGGCATCAGTAGTGATTTCGGTCTATTTCATTAACAGCGGAAAAAAAAACCTCCTCACATGAGCTTCAGTACTTCTTATTCTGTATTTTCTGCATAAATTCATCTATATGAATCCACTTTTATTTCTATTCCTGAGATATTGAGAAAACCAAGTCCCCCCCTCTTATCAATTTAAATCCATCTCATCGTGTTGATCCTGCTTTAACATGTATACATTTGGCTAATTTACATCTCATTCTGAACCTTGTTTAACTCTTAAAAAGCTGCTTTCCTTCCAACAACATCTGGAAATTTAGACATGAAGAATGTATCTCAATTCTGTACTTTAGCCATTGCTAAGCAACAGCAACGTTTTTGCTTTAAGCCTCCAGATAAACGTGCATAGAAAACAGACGAGTCCTCATTTTCTGCTTATTCACTAGTTTAATTAAGACAGCAATAGACCAATAAATTTCCCTTTAGTGGTGAGTTATAAAATCCCACCTCTGAATGTATTTCCTCTTTTATCCCTATTACACACTGCCCACACATCACATCAACTTGCCTCAGTCTTTTTTTTCTCTCCTGTTCAGCACTGTGCCAACTCCTCCAGCTTTACAAATATGATAAGACCAGAGCTGCAAGAACTCTTCCAGCACTATGGTAATGTTTAACCAGATAATTTTTTTAGGGGTGGGAATAGAAAACAGTCACAGGTTTCTCTGTCTTCATTTCTGTGCTTTCCCGCCATTAATGACTTGAATTCATTCATAGCAGGACTTACAATGGAGGAGACCTTGCAACAAGAGAAACAAGAGTCGGACTATAAAAATCCCAACGAGGACCAAGGTGAACTTTTAATGTTTTCTTCTATCCTTTTATATTGCGTGCTTCAGCTTTTATGCTGCACCGCTGACTGAGTCAGTTATTCATTTGCACACTGTATGGTGTTTTTCTTTTCAAAGAAACATATATTTTAATCACCTAAGCTGCATTACTACATAAAAAGAAAGAAGTTTAGTCTCTGTGTAACAATATTTTAATCCTAAGGGTGAAAATGTTTCTGTCAAAGTTTTGCAGTGTGAAACTAAAAAGATAATAATGTCCACAAAATGGACATCAGACTCTCACATTTTTCAGTCATGCGTTAAAAAACAACCCAGCTCTGTCTGTCTTTAATTTCACACTGTCTTGTTACATTGGTTTCTTTGCACGGGTCTCTGTTTATAGGAGGGATCGGTCGACGGTTGCGGGACAGGGATCTTCTCAAGAAGAGGAAGGCTGAAGCAGAAGAGAAGGAGACAAACCAGTGGGTTTTTGGGTAAAGCGATAGAAAGGCACAGCCAATGTCAGATCTGTGACTTACAGTTACAGCTAATATATGTTCATTTAAAGTTATACATAAAAATTCATGAGAATTCTTAAAATTTAAGTATGTACCAGTGCAAAAATGTGTTATTGCAGCTGTAAGAAAGAATGGAAATTATAACATGATTGAATAATATTTTGTGATATTGGGATTCTTCAACAAGTCTTGCATTGTAAAAGACTGTACACTACAAACTAAAAACATTATCAGCGGCTTATCACTCTTCTGTTTTATATTGAATGTGTAGCAAGAGGGAATCAAAGGTTGCATACTCTGGTGTTTCTATTGACACCGCATATCGAGGTCAAGGACTTTGTACTATTGGCTTTGCCAGTGTGTCACAAAGAGCTTTCAACGTCCTGTTGATTACAATTGTTGTCCTGTTTTAGGGCGGAAAGTCCGAAGAAAAGACAGAGCGCTCAGAACAAGAGTGGTTCAAAGAGTAGAGGGAGGCCCAAGAAGAACGAGCCCACAGCAGAGATATCTGTCAGTCAGGACAAGACAGCAGTACCTCAGGAAGCTCCTGCTGCACTGCCTGAACCTTTCGTGGTCATCCCAGATGAGGCATCAGGCTTTCTAGAATCACAACCAGCCTCTGTCCTCGCCGCTCCAACTCCTCTGCCAGTGTTTGGATCCATCCAAAACCCTGTCTTTGCTCCTGCTTTGACTCCTTCTGCTCTACTTAATCCAACTACAGCCATCGTTCCTCCCTCAGTTCCTGCTTCCTCTCCTGCCATCGTTTTAGAAACGGCTCCAATCTCTGTCCCAGATTTGGCTCCAGCTACTGATACAGATGCTGTTCAAGTCCCAGTCTCAGACCCAGACCTGGCACCAACTGAAACCCCTGCTCCAGCTGCGCCTCCTGTGGCCCCTCTCGAGGTGCAATCTTTTTACACAGGAAGACAAGGCAGGGATGGCAGAGTGGCCCTTAACCAAGTCCTGATTGAGGACTTGGGCCCAGATGAGGATGATGACATCTCTGTATCACAAGAACAAAGAGATGACAAAGGTAATAAAAGTTATGTTTAAATTGAAATAAAATTAAAGGATGTGGGGGGTCTGATAGCCTAGAGGTTATGTCGCACGCCCCATGAACAAAGGCTGAATCACTCTCAGCAGCAGCCGTGTGCTCGAATTCGACCTCACACCTTTGCTGCATATCATCCCTCACTCTCTCCTCCCAACATTTTGTCCTAACAAATAAAGGCAAACATGGCCCAAAACATAGATTTTTTTGAAATCGGAAGATGTTGAAATATAAGCTTAATCATAAGATTGTGGTTAAATGCTTTTGTATTTGTCTTAATATAAACTGTCTGTTTCAGATGTGAGTGGAACACCATCGTACAGCACACCTGAAGGAAACAAAATGTTCTCAGTTTCAACCTTGTCCTCGCAGCCTCCTCCACAAGAGTATCTCCCTGGAAATTCACTTTAATTTTCTAAACCACTCATTTCAGATTCTGCCTCACACAAAGCCAAACTACATCCTTTTATATCAGGGTTTTACTGATTATTATTTTGTTTAATGTGCAGCCTTTTTTTTTTTTTTTTTAAAAGAGAACAAACTATTTGAGCATTTTCATCACTCATTTAGTAAATTTATGAATTCAGAACTAACCTGTGTGCTTATTTATTCTGGTTTTGCTTCAAGACGAAGCTCATGAATTGTTTTTTTTTTAGTTTGCATCTAAAGCTTTTGAAAATGTTATAAATCACCGGTAATGATGACCTTCTAAATGTAAATTGATTTATTTGATTGAATATGTTTTCACCTAATAAAATACACAGCTTACAATCACCTGCTGTCTATCTGTATACCTATTGGGACATCCAATGTATTGTCAATGAGTAAAATTTAAACATAAAACAATCGAATAAATCGATCAAATCTCCGCGTTGCTGTGTACGACTGTTGTGTTGAAATAAAGGTTTTAAAAAAAACAAAAAAACAGATTGTTGTATGTGCTGCCCTCTGCTGGCTTAAAAATGCTTTGCTCCTGTGTGTTTCTCAATAACGTTTTCATATGTCTTATATTAAATTGTGTGTGTTTTTATTTTATTTTAGATACGTTAACGAAACAATAGCAACATCGTGATATGGCAAAAACCAACAAAAATCTGCGTTTCTAATGTTTTTTTTTAGATTTATATATATCTTTGAAACGTTGTCACGTGAACTCTCAACAACAGGAAGTCCGCAACACACTTCCGCATAGGTAGACTCCCACATGTTTCACCAGCCTGAAGCTCTTGAGGAGACACACTAAAACTAATTTCTTTAGAGGTGTTATTTCCCCCCCTGGTTTTTTATTTTTTTTATTTTTTTTTATCGCTAATATGAGTCCTCTGTGTGACAGCTGCGTCGAGAACATCAATAATCTCAATCAGCAGGTGTCTGTGATGAGGAAAGAAATCAAGAACCTGAGGTAGGCTGTGTTCACAACATCGCAGCATGTAAACAAGTGAAGAATCAATCTGTTGAAACTATGTGTCTCCTCGGACATAAATATCATCACCTTCACATATTTAATTGATATACCATGCGATTTTTTTCCCCCTCTGTTGCCCTTTTTTCTTTGTTTATCACAACACTTCATTTGTACATTTCAGACATTGTACTTATTTACTTGTCTTCCTTTTTTTTCCCCACAGGGAGATGTTGGCCAGTGCAATTCGAGCGCATCGCAAACACATGACATCCATTCAGTCTGCTGTGTCAAACATTAAACTGTGTGAACCAGATGAAGACCAGACAACATCACCACCACCTTCATTAACATCACCTCAGGCCGCATTGGAGCAAGGTAGTTGTGTGAAAAGCTACGTGCAGAGTCTACAGTAACCAGAACATCACCAGAAATCCTTTCAGACATTTTTCCCATTTTATAATCATATAAGTTGTTGTGGAAATTCACATGATTGCTTCAAACTAAAATGGATTCAATTTAACTTTGTCAGAAATAGTGTTCTGATACTTTACTGAAGTACAATAATACATAACTCCCTATGATTAAAAAGTGTCTGCAGTAAAATTGTGTCATCATAAAAATGCTGTGAAAGTATAAAAGGTGACCAGCTCAGAGAAATTGCTTATGCTATTAACATAACATTATTATTACCCATGCACTAAGTTCAAGTAAGTGCAGCTCATTTTCAACTATCCAATTTTGTAAAGGACTGTCAGTAATTATTCATTTTGTTGTGAACAACTTTTATTTTTCATGTATCAAGTGCAACAGACTGAAAGTACGGAGTGGCAAGAAAAACGAAATGATTTCAGCAGTTTGTCATATTTGCAGCGCAGTACTTGAGTGATGTGCATTGCTATGTTACGCGACTGGTAAGACTTTGGGTTACTATGAACTTTTCAGGATCCATCCAGACAGTCCCAATCGGATACATAAGTTCCTGCTTCTCTGTGAAGAATGGGACCCCCAGACAGCCCACCGTATGTGGCCCCTCGAGGGCAGAGCTGCGCATCCAGCAGAGTGTCTTCAATAACCCTGAGCACGCTTTGGTGGGCCTCGAGCAATACTCCCACGTCTGGTTGGTCACATAGAGTTTTTCTTCTCCTAAATCCACAGTCTTGTACGATTGGGAAGTCTGTAACCCAAAATACAGTATGAGTAAAAATCTTAAGTTGTTGCTGTCAGATTTAGTGACCCCCTGTCACTTTTACCTAATTGATGTTTTGTGTTCAATTTTAATGAAGGATTAGTTCAGTGCATCTTTTGGGAATTATGTATTTATGTGATGTCAAGAGTCTGCACAAAACCATTTATATTTTTTAATTAAATTGCACCACATATGACTTTAACACTTTTCAAACCATTTTTAGTACCATTCTTTTTTTTCCCTAAGAAGAAGTAAAGGTTTTTGGGGTTATTTCTTCGTATGCTGCACTTGTAGGTTGAGGATCGAGGATTTATTTCCTTGCTCAGTAGAACCCTAACAACCCATTCATGCCTCTAAATTTAATCTCATGGGACTTGTATGTTTTACCAATTTGGTCTTCACAGGATTATCTTCCTCTTTCACAAAAATGGACACCTGAGCTACAAAGCCAAAGTGAAGCCTCCTCGACTCAACGGTCAGAGAGTGGGTGTGTACTCCACACGCAGTCCGCACCGTCCAAATGTACTGGGCCTAACTCTGGCAAAACTCGATAAAATTGTTGGTAAGTATCAGTTAACAAGTGTGTCTCTTTAATTGTTAACTGTGTCATGTCTCTTTTTGAGGACAATGTAAATCTGTAGCAGAATGTAAACAGTTTGTTTTTTTTCCCCCAACTCTTTTTGTTAATTTTTTGCAGACAGAATAATATGATGTCACATAGAAGTAAATCAGAACATCTGCATAGAGTAAAAACAAAAAGCCCCAATTAAACAGAAAAACAAAACAATAAAATCATAAACACACATTTACCCTCCCAACACCCACCCTCCATAATGTAAACATTTTAAGTAAAGAAATACTACAGAAATGAATAAAATATAGTATTCCATTTGTATTGATATTAAATAAACTAGAAGACTTCATGTTCAGATTCATGTAAATTCATTCCCACCTTTATTTTTTTTAGGAGATACAGTACATCTGTCAGACATTGACATGATTGCTGGCACCCCAGTCCTGGACATCAAACCCTACATCCCAGAGTATGACTCCCCTCAAACCAGGATGGTTCTGGACTCAGAGTCCTGTGATTCTAATAAAGACCAACTACATTCAACTGCTGTGTCACTAAATGAGACCACAGGCAAATTAAAACTCGATGAAGACTCGGAAACAGATCCTCAGTCAGGTCTAAAAACTGCAAGAACTGACAAAGAAGATGACTTGGGAACTCTCCTCTCAAGAGAAAAATCTGAAGTAGATGTTCCGGTGTCAGATTCCAGAGTTGGTGCTCAGTTTGCCCTTCCTAAAGTCCTGCAAAGTGTGCTGGAGGAGGTCAAGACCTTTGTAACCCAGGGGGAAGTTTGTCAGCTGAGTTGTGCGAGTGAGGATCAAGTTTTAGAGTCGCCAAAAACTAAACCACAGGAGTCGACTTCGGACCGCCTCTGCTATGGAGAAGAGGCCTACAGCACCATTGCCGGCTGGATTAGAGAGCCTCCTGTTGGAAGTCTGGATGTGCGTTTCACTCCTAATGCTGAGAGGGAGTTAGCAGAGTTCCTTCCTGCACACCTGTCAGGTAAACCAAATTTACAGATTAAAATATGATCAAAGCGCTGTTGTAAAAGAGTAGTACAAGTAGCATAACAGATTGCTGCCATTGGAAAAACCAACTCTCATGTCACACAGGAGGACCCTCTGACAGTAACAGACCCAGGTTCAAGTTTCTACAGGGTCCAGAAGAGGCTGCTGCTGCCATCAGAGGGGTGCTGTCAGCAGACCCTCGCTCAGTCTACAGGAGGACACGCTGCAGAGACAGACTCTTCTACTTCACCCTGGATACAGTCGACATCACCTGCTGGTTTGGACGAGGCTTTGCTGAGGTGTTGCAGGTCCGACCTTGTTGAGCAACACGTCGCCTGAATGTCAGAAACAATTCCACTGAATATATCCATAGATGTTAGTTTACGTTCTACTAAATGTTCATCAACTCAACATTTTTTCATGGAACACTCGTGTATTTTAGGAAGAAGATGGATCTTGTTGACTTGGGTAAAATCAAGTCACATGGAAAAAGCTTATGAGTTATTAAATAAATCATATTTGAAATAGAAATGCTCCATCATGTTTTGTACCTCTTAATGTGTTTTCACTGACAATAAGCTGAAAAGTTGCCAATGTGTTGGGATACAAATTTAAATGAATGTTTACTCAGAATTGTAAATTGTCAAAGTACTTCTCATGAGCTATGCATGGATTTCATTCCTGCCGAGTAAATCTATATTATTTAAATAGTTGTAAACGAATTACTTTTTGGGGCAAAACTTTACCATTCTGGTGTAGCTACCTAAAGCATTATCTATCACAATATTATATTTACCTAATTTACACTTTTTTTATATTGGATGTTGACCGTCAGGAAAAATAACTGAATGGACATGAATGAGAGGACTTATCTGTTTTTTCTTGCAATTTATATATTCGTATTACTGTTTTTCTTTACTTTACCAAAGTGACCACACATAACTTCAGTTTTAGCTCGACTGTAATGTAGTTTACGCCGCATCATTGACGACGTGTCCTGATGTAGTGCCATTGACGTCCAGGTGGGGGGGCAGCAGTGTGCATAACACTATATGTGTGCTCCCAATTCGTCTCAACCGAAGAAGAAAAACGGACCAATAGCAAAAGGGACAGTTTTGTTTTGAATGAAACGCGGTTGACGGCAGCTCGACGCGACGTTTGTTTATGACGTTAACGTTGTTTTATTCTCCTCTCTTTTGACTTTGGTTGAAGTTGGCAGTCAAAATATAAAAGGTAATATACTTTTAAATGATTTTAACTGCTACATGGTTTACTTAAATGGTTAACTTTTCATCGCCTCTAGTTTTTGTAAACTTATGTCAACGAACGGTAGCTTCCCACTGGTAACACTAACTCTTTCCTAAAGTAGATTACTAGTCCACTTTTTGATTATTTTATAAAGAACTAAATACGAAATGATTAATTATTTTTTCCATGTGCATTTTGTCTGGTTATAAGTACACATTAATGCGCTAAAACGTCTAACATTACCTCTGGTCATCTGCCTGCACTGATTGAACATAATGTACTTTAAAATAATATCTTCTTATCTATCCTGCGATTTAACATGACGACTATACACAAACTAACTTAATGCAGTTGAAACAACTCAATGCAGGTAAGTTCAAACAAGTTTTTGAACAGGTTCAAACAATTATGTGTCCCCATTTCTTTGCACTCCAGAGTGATGTCCTCAAGAAGTTCAGGTTCCAGTGGGGAAGGCTTGGTAAGCGTTTTTTCATCCACACCTTTATTATTATTATTATTATTATTATTATTATTATGAATCTATATTCAAACAAGGCAATGATTGTGTGTGTGTTTTTTTTTTTTAGCCTTTGAGCAGAGAGCGTACCCCCTTGAGAAGTCTGGATAACGAAAGGCTCCATCTGTCAACACCATCATCAAGGGTCAAATCAAAATCACTTCTCAATAATGATGTGGTTAAAACAACAAAGGTGGGTTTAAATAATTCTTCGGAAATTCCCCTGTTGGTTCCAATCTCTTTCCATTAAATACAGTCATTCTTATCAACAGGCTGATGTTCCTTTCTGTGACCAAGAGCCCCACTTGCCATCTCCTCCCACAGCAAAAGACATAAAAAACTATCCGTCCACTTCTGATATGACAACTACTGACACGGCTTGTGGAATTGGAGATGTAACATTTAAATCCTTCATCTGTCCAGGTGGGGAAGTTGAGATGGCAGGTTCTTTATTGTGTGCAGAAGAGAGTATTATTCTGCCCAAAGATCAGGATTTTAAAAATTATTTTGAAGCAGAAGATACTGTCCTCTCTGAAAGCATCATTGTTCAGTCAGGCAGTGACCAAATAGATCACCACTATTACAAGCTTGAGATGAACGATGCTTCCTCGGTTGAAAACAGCACACCAGACTCTGGAGACTCCGATGACAGAAGTGCCACACAAGATTTACAAGTAAACATAACTTGGAAATCTTTTGTCTGCGATGGTTGTGAGGTTGAAGTTTCCGATGTGACCGGACTACGAGACGAGACCGTCCCTCTGCCCTGGGAACAGCTCGGTGAACCTTTAGGAGACGTCAGTGTAAATCAATCAAATCTCTCTGTCTCTGGTCAGCTTTTTGAAGCCGAACATGCAGAGCATCCCTACTGTAGCAGGGAAAATGGCGCCTCCGTCATCACCAGCCTCTCTGAAACCACAAGTGATACTGAAAAGCCCGAAGGTGGAGTGAGTAACCTAACTTTCAAATCTTTTAACTGCACTGGAGGTGAGATTGAAATTCCAGAGGGCACTGAACCTGTAGAAGAGACAGTTCCTCTCCAAGCTGACCAAACTGTGATATGCAGTGAGTCATACAATTATGGGCCAGATCCCAGCATATTACCTAATGACCAAGACATGCAAAAGAGTGACGATCACTTGGATCATCTATACTGTTATACGGAAAATTCCCAGTCAACCCCACGTGATGACCTCTCCATTACACAGGAACCAATCAGTCTTGATGCAGTGAGTGAGGTTAAACAGCTCAGCTTGGTGCTACAAGATAGCCAGACTGGCAGACAAAACGGCTTTACATCTGACTCTTTAAGTAGTGTAAGATTTGAGGCCGAACAGTCCAATGGCACCGGATTGACTCATTTGACGTCCTCTCTGCCTGAAGATGAGGCAGTGGTCTACCAGTCACTGGATGTCCAATTTGTGCCAACCTCTGTTACACAGGATCAGATTCAAGCTAAAGAAGAACAAGATATTGACCCACCAACTCTAAGTTCTTCTACTTGTAACAGATCTTTAAAAGTGTTGCAGAACAAATCGGTTATCTGTCAAATGCAAGAAACGCCAAAAAAGGACTCAAACCCTGAAGACGTTGCATTGTTTTCAATGCTTCATAAAACCAAATCTCCTGACAGCAGCCATCTTGCAACTTCAGTCGAGGCTCCTATACTTGCAGAAGTGCATCAGGAACACTGCTCTGACTCGCCCTTGGGTAATAGATCCAATGGCTCCAGTGAGGCAAAAGACAGCGCTCTTGGTTCATCTGAAAACGCTGTTCTTTTTAAGTCTGCTGAAAAACCTTCTGCAGATAACCTCCCTGACGTTTTCAAAGTGCTGTCAGAGTTTCCCTCTGTGGCATCAGCCTTACCGTTTGGATTCCTCAGTCCTGTTGTTAGGAGAGCCTCTCTGCTTCTATTGAAGGCTCGTAAGGACACTGAGAGCCACAGATTCTTAGCAGAAGATTCTGTTCTCGAGGGGGAGAGGAGTTTCTTGGCTCCTGTTAACCTCAACCCGGCTGGCTTATTGGCAGAGAATTTGGAGAGTCCCATGCCACGCCCTCTTTTGAACTCTACAGCACTGGGTTACAAGGCCAAGCCAGACCCACTCACGGAACCAGACGAGGATGTGGATTTGAATCCTGGTGCAGCTCTTCAGCCTGAAGTAGAGAAGCTGGTTCCAGATTTCCCTATGATTCCAGATGGTCCCCTTCAGCAGCAGCTCCGGCAGATGGCAGAGTTTCTCTTTTTGGCATCAGGAAAAATGGGCCCTGCTACTGTGTCTGCTCCTGTACTTCCTCCACCTGCTGTTTCAATCCCGTCAACAAGAGCTACTCCTACGGAATCCCACAGTGCCTGTGTGGGAACAAGTCCTATGAAACAGGTAGACCACAGCGTCAATACATCTGGGAAATTTGAAAGGAAGAGGGAGTTCTCTACAGTCGATTCTTGCACTCTGACCGACCCTCTCTTGTGGAAGTAAGTGTCCAGTCTTGAGAAGCTATATGCAAAAATGTTGGTTTTCTGATTACAACATGACTAATTCAGCTTTGTGCGTTGGTTTATTTTGAATCTGCCTCTTCCTCTTTCTTCACAGTGTACCTCCAGGAAGCATTGAGTGTCTCCCCAGAGAAGAGCTTGAGCGGAGGTTAAGGTCGAGCATGATCATGGTGGAGGCTCTGGTGCAGCAGTTGTCTGCAGCCAGGACTTCTCCCTCTGCAGGACCTGCACCCTCAGACCTCAGGGAGAAACTAGTGCAGACAGACCACACTGAACTCAGTCAGGTAAGGGCACATTCAGACACTTTTGATAGGCGGAAAATGTAATATTTAAAATCTTAAGTGCCGTACTTTTTAAAATTCAATTAATCATGATATCTTGATATTCCTTCAATTCGGCAACACATGGATCTTTTAAACGCCACGATTTCTGTTTTAAATTTAGACCACAATGCACAGAGATCTGTATTTGGAGGCTCTGAGGAGGATCGGTGAGTTGGAGCTGGGAGGAAGTTCGCTGCAGAGCCTCATCACCTGTATGCAGGACATGAAGGTCACCATGGTAAGACACAACAATCACACAACACAGGTTCTGTTTGGCTCACTTTATTGATTTAACCTTATCAATAAAAGGCTCTGGCAAGTTCCTTTTTTTAGCACTTCACCTTTACATAAATTTAGTGAAATTATGTTGAATTCAAAATATTCGCATGATCTAATGTGGGGAAAATATGGCCACACATGATGTTGATTTCAAGAAACAGGTAACTATGTGTATTCGTCCCAACAGACTTCTCTGGGTTGTGACACCGATGCTGCTCTCACCAACATGAAGAAAATAGAAAACGTTGTCAGAGAGGATCATCAAAGCCTTGTTTCTCATGTATGTAAACAAGTCTCTTGTACTTCTGTCAACCCAAATGCATGCTTTTATATATTAATCTCACAGTTTGTGTATTATGTCTGTTTTGTTCAGTACGGTCAGATGAAATCATTGTTTGAGAAATCGAAGGAGACACAGACGGTAATGATGCAGAAGGTAAAAGACGCTTTTCATCAAAGAGATGACATGAGGATGCAGATGGAGGAAGCCTTTTCAGCCAAAGAGGCGGTAAGCACAGTTATCTTAGTAGTTCAATGTTGGTTTGGTTTTTAAGTTCTTACACTATTTCAATCTTTGTTCAAGTGGCATCACTGAAGGCTGCATCACGTGTTTAGTGTTTATTTTGCCTCACTGAAGTTGGAATGAGCTTTTTTTTTAGTTTTTCATTTTTGTGGGAGAGATACAATAAGGTAACTCAAATAAGGTCATTCCACAGAAAGATTTTGTATTAAGTTTGTTCAGACAAAACCAAAGTAATTTAATGCAACACATGCTTCAGTATTATACTCATTAAAATGTAAAACAAAAAAAAAAAGTTTGGTTTTAAAACATGCTGTCTTCTTTGCATTTAATTGTTGACATGCGAGGCTAACACTTTAAATATCAGTGAGCCGTGGTGGTTCTCCATCTCCTAGTGAAGGTCTGGTGTTTGCGGAGCCTGAAGCGTCAAAGCTTTTTGTCACAAATAATAAGTCGGCGATCTGCCAATCACTACACAAGAGCTGACCCTTACATTCAAAAAGTAACAGTAACCATTTCTCTACATTATGTTTTATTCAGCAGGATTAGTAGTTTTCTGTCTTTGGACTTGCAAGTGCAGAACTGATATTGTAGTCTAATGACACTGCTTTCCAAAGTCAATCTTTGACATGGTTATATTCCAGTGATTCTTTTTATTAGATTCTTCATTCCAGGGACGTTACATTTGTGACTCGTTTGTCTTTTTTTCCAGGCCTTCAGTGCGATGGAACAGCTAAGGACACACAGTGCTACAGAAATCTCAGAACTGGAGAAGATCGTTGGGTCACATCAAGAACTGTTAACTGTCCTGAATCAGACTTACCCTAAACAGGTACTGAGAGCAGGCAGAGAGCAAACATCCATCTTGGAATCTAACCAGCATAACAATCCATCGGAATGTGATTGATGTCATTATTTCTGCTTCTGATACAGGTTGCATTAAACAGGGTCTACACTGAAATACTGGACTCTGCCTATGATGTTTTGTCAACAACCAAAGAGGACCACTCCAGTTTAATGAAAGAAGTAAGCTCAGCATTTCTTTTTTCAGAGACTCAGACTAACCCTGTAGGCATGGAGCTTACCTTCTGTCAGTGTTTTTTGCCAAATGTTACAATCTGCCACTGTAACAAATGAAACATTCTTACAAGCTTTTCACATTCCCGCTATTATTGCAGTATGATGTCTTATATTTGAACACTCATGTACTCTTTGTATTACTCTACCTCCCTATGTGGCCGACCTCTTTGACAGCTCTGCACAGTCAGAGGGCTTCTGCAGAGAGCCGCTCCCCTTCTCTTGAAGCTGAATGAGAAGGCTGCTGCTGCTTTGAGAGAGCGAGATGAGCACATTGCTGAGAGAGACCAAGCTGTGGAAGAGAGAGAACAGGTCTGTCGTCTAAACTTAAAGAAGACACTTGTTGTCCTGCTTTTCTGGCTCCCGATCCCAAAGTTCATTAGACTGTTTCTACCAAACAGATTGAAGAAGAATGGAACCAAGCTAACTTAAATCTCCAAACTGCCAGAGAACAGATTAGTGATTTAAATCTGCAGGTGACAATTCTGACCTCAGGTAAAAACAGAAATATATTTGTTTCTTTACAAACAGCTGCATAAAGTATTTTTTTTCTGCCTTGCCATCCTGTAAAGTTGCTTATATATGTTTTTCTTTGTGATAAATTCCAGAGATGGGTGTGCTGCGTGAGAAGTTAGCAGAAAGAGACCAAGAGAGGGGTCAGTTGGAGAGGAAGGTGACGGAGCTTTCTGCTACTGTTTCCTCCTCTTTGGCCTCGTACACCTTCCTGGAGCAGGCCTTTGCTGCTGAGACCACAAAGTATGACCCCGACACCATGCTGTATGCTGTGGCACATGTGCTCAGGAATATTGTCTTCTTTTTTTTTTTTTTTTAACTACTGACATTTTTTTATGGGGTGCTGTTTGGAAGACGAAAAAGAAAATAAATATTGAACCTCAGAAGTCGGGTACTAAAAACTGTTGTTGTTTCAGGTTGCAGCAGTCATGGAAGGACATCCAGCTTTCCAAGGACAGAGTGAATGAGTAAGCAGGCACTGATTTGATCAATTCATTAGAGATTAAATCAATTACTTCAGCATGAAATGGGTTAAATTTAGGTATTACATGTATCGGTATGGAGAAACAATTCTCAAGAAAAGTTTATGTTATCGCTACAATTCTTGTTAACTTCATGTTTATTTAATACATTGATTGCATTTACACATAAATCAGTTTTTTTCCTATTTTATTTTTTATATGCTCTGTTAAATAAGTTAGGAACTTATTTTTCTCTCAGCTGCTGACAAACACCCTCACAGTTGTCCATTTGCAGAACACGACGTAACAAGCATCCCTTCAGAAGTTGCAGATACATAAACCTGAAAGCAACTATCTTATCTGAGAGCAGAACAACTTCTCTCTAAACAAATCTGCAAATACGATCTGAAACCCTGAAACGTATTCCTCTGATTGTTTTTCTGCTTCCAGGTTGGAGGGCTGGCTGGCTGAGTCGGAGCAGCGTGTGTGTGAGTTGAGTCAGGCTCTGGCTGGAAGCGAGGAGCAGCTTAGTCAGCTGCAGGTCTTTTCACAATCCCAGAACGTGCAGATCCAGCAGCTCCAGGATGTTTGCACACAACTCAGCGGCGTCCGGGAGGAGAACGAGGTTTGCTTTTGTATACATTATGCCATCCTATGACGGCTGCCATTGTCACATGATGATCAATGTTTTACTACACCTGTCAGTGGTTCTTATGTCGGGACTCCTCTCTTAATGTTTGGGATACAACCAAGAATCCTCTCCTCTTACTGCTCGTCTTCTCTAAAGAGACTGAAATAAATCATAAATCAAACTTTATTGATTTTGCTCCTTTCAGGCAAGTTCGAGTGCAGTTCAAAGTGTTTTACAAAGGGAGCGTTTAACATGACTGAAGAAAGGTAGAATGCTAAGAAATGATTTACAGACTAATGCACACCAATAAGAATTCAATAGAATAAAAGATGGATTATTAGAATACATTAAAATATTAATGAAATAGTGTTAAAGATAGTTTAAAAAAAAAAAAGGTAAATGCCACAAATTGTAAAGAATATGACATTAAAAAAAGATAAATATAAATACCGGTACTACAAAAAACCCCACAATTAAAACACTAGTCTTAATTTAATCGCAGAATAGCATGATAATATTGATAATAAAGTAAGTAAATTTGATTGATAAACATAAAATGCAGAAGTACTACTGTTCGACCGTCTCCGAGTAAAACAGCTGAAATCAGCCTCACCAAACGATTGTGTTGTGGTTTGTGGAACAGCTAAAAGGGGAGGACCAGAGGATCTAAGAGAAACTATATAAAACTATTTCTGAAAGGTAGTCTGGTGCAAGGCCGTGTAGTGCCTCATAAACTAGAACAATCCATTTCAAATCAATACAAAAACTAACACAGTGTAAAGACTTTAAAATAGGTGTAATGTGTGTACCGGTACTCCTTTTGGTCTTTGTCCGTACTCGTGCAGCAGAGTTTTTGTGTTAACTGTAGCTGATTTAAATAGACCAGGAGAGCGTTACAATAGTCTAGCCTGTTAGTTATGAAAGCATGCATTAGTCCCTAATTACTCTCAAGCAGTAAAGGAGGAGTGCTTTCATCATCATGTGTTTTGAATGACATCACTTCTTCAGGTTTATATACTCAGACTGCTGTTAGTCAGGGGATTCAGGGTTTAACTTCCTGTTGTCCGTGTCTGTATGTCTCAGTTCTTACAAATGGAGAATGAGCTGGCGAGGGAGCAGATGA
Source organism: Labrus bergylta (assembly GCF_963930695.1). Lineage (NCBI taxonomy): Eukaryota > Metazoa > Chordata > Actinopteri > Labriformes > Labridae > Labrus > Labrus bergylta. The sequence goes on from NC_089195.1 coordinate 24,357,352, forward strand.
GTGAAAGTGAGCGTGGGCTGAGGGCCAATCTGCACGGTCTCCGGGAGAGGAACCTCCAGTGTGAGGACCTGAAGAAAGAACTTGGTCAACTTCAGTAAGTCTAAAACCAAACATGTTTAATATCTCTTCAAGGTGTTTGTCATTAAAGATGACAATAAGATTAGTTTACCTTTTCATTTAAGATATTTTGACAAAGTTGGATTGGATTAAGTTGGTTGCATCTGTCGGTTTCACAACATCACTTGTGTCTGATGGATGTAGCAAAAAGCTTTTTTTGAAATGTTTTGCTTTGAACAGAAAGTTCTTTGCAGAAGGTAGAATACTTTGTATTTAGTTAGTGGCATTGGATCAAGCTAAGTATTTATTTGGGGGAAGTCACTCAGCTATAACATTAACAAAATGGGTCCTAATCATCGTATAATAAATGCTCACCTGTCATCATTTGTGTTTGTGATTCAGGCTTGAGTACAGACGTTTGCTGGAGGAGCTGGAAACCACAAGGTCCAAAGCCAGTACAACCCAGCTGGAGCTGCGAGAGAGACTGGCACAGGCCATCACTGAAATAACATTACTGCATCACACACTGCGAGGACAGACCAATGAACTGCACACAGCTCTCAATGAACAGGTAGCTCATAAGAACAAGATGAATAACATCAAGGAGTCACCACATTTTGTGTAATTCAACTACTAGTAATAATCTTAATGATAATAATAAATTTGTTTTATATAGCGCTTTTCTAGAAACTCAAAGCCGCAATAGAGTACAATAGAGATTTCAGTTTTACGAGAGAAGCTTCAGGTTTCTTTTTGTTATAGTAAAATAAACAGTACAGAAGTGGCCTGTTACATAATGTTGATGAAGCGTTATCTTTCCTTCAGACACCAGAACCAATGAAGGGTAATAAATCTCAACTGGTCCACAACACGGAGCGTCGTCATCCCTCCAGCTCGTTCGTCGACAGCATCATGGTTGCTTTGACTGCTGAGAAGGAGGAAGAAGACGTTGCTGAGACGCCTCCTGCAGCAGGTACTGCAGCTGGTCTGCATGTTCTTAGAGAAATACCTTTTCAAAAATGTATTTGCTAGTTGTTCATGACAGTTAATGGCTTTAAAGAGATAAAAATAACTACTATCACAGAAAACACTGCACCTACGACCTTGAACTTGTGGTACACATCTTGAACTCAGTTGAGGGCGGGCTTTAATGTTTTAACGACTTTGGCCAATGGCGATTCTAAGCTGTAGCTCACTGTCTCTCCAATCATCTCAGACCTGCCTCAGTATGAAACTCTGTTCAGCCAGACGAGTGCCTTCACTCGTATTGCGGCCGTCACCCCTAAAAAGATTTTAAATGCAGTGGAGTTTGAGCCCGAGGAGGACGAGCAGAGCGGCGAGGCAGAGCTGTTTGCTGACCTGAGCGGCACCGTCACAGAACTCATCAGCAACATAACGCTGCTGCGAGAGCGTAAAGAGGCTCAACTGGAGGAGCTGCACAACACCATGTAAGTGCTGCTGCAAAATGTAGATTTTGTGATGAAATAAAAATGATCTTACTAGACATTGTAAGATCTAGAATCACTAGAATCCCTGTCCTTGTCTAATAACGGCTAGGTTTTATTTTCCATCACTGATGAATGAGTTTAATTTCTGGGATTTGTTAGTAACTGCTTTGTTTTCAGAGCCATGGGGATGTCTGAAAATGTATTTGATTTTTCAAACGATCATATCCAAACAAAAAACTTAATAGTTAAACACTTTCATTAAAGTGTTTGGAATTGTTCTGCCTAATAAATGAAATAAAATAAATATCTTGACTGTGAACTGTCAAAACAGCTGATCTCTTCAGCTCCAAACTGAACAAATCTACTTTTCTCTACAAGTCTATAAAGCTCCCGGAAAGGATAATTGGCTTTTTAAAGAGCTTTTCTCAGCCGACCAATGGTCTAAAACCCAAAGATGGTGAATCAGTTCTCTTATTAGACACTTAAAGAAGCAAAGCTGCTCAATTTTAAAAACTGGAAATGAATGAGATTTGCAGATGTTTGTTTATTAAGAACAGAAGGAAAAAAAAGGTCAAATGGGTCTATATGTAAAACAGAAGTGGCAATAAAATGTCTTTTTAAGTATGAAGAGTTCTGAATTTATATTGGATAGGGCTACCACATAAAAGGAATGAATGTTTTTAGTAACATTTTTTCTTTTTTACAATCAGAAAGAGCATTGTTCAATTTAAATTTAAGGTGATGTAAGTTGTAGTTGTAGATTCTGTCAAAAAACAAATGTGACTTGTTGTTCCAGCTGTGTCCTGCAGAGGGAGCAGCAGGCTGCAAACAGCAGTCATGAGGCTGAGGTGTTGGAGTTGAAGCATCAACTTAACCGTCTAAACAACCTGATGGAGAAGGGCAGCCAGGCTCTGCAGCAGAACGCTCTGGTAACAGAAGTGTATATCTTGTTACTTTCAGGAAGGTGCCGACTGAAAGGAAGTAGCACCGAAACATTGCTTTAAAAACTGTTTCTCTTTACACAGGACGAGAAAACTGTGATCAAGTTGATGTCAGAAATACAAGAGGCCCAGGAAATGCTGAATAAACACAAGACTGACAGTAATGTAAGCATCTAAATACATATTTTGTTTTTAAACCTCAATCTATTTGGCTGAAAGTAACACTTCCTTTTTATTATTTTTCATAGGAATTGCGAAAGGAGGTGGTTGAGCTGCGTCGATCTCTCCAGCAGTCCAAGGTGGAGTCTCAGTTCCTGCGGGGGGAGTTAAAGAAAGCTGGTGGCCAATCAGCTAACCCTGCACTTTTCATGGAGGAGAAGATCCAGCTATTGAAAGAAGTATTTATTTTGTCTTATAGTGCAAGATTTCTAGGATACAATATATGTATTTTAATTCTTTTTACACTGTGTATAAGACAATACTTGAGTTCTTATATTTTCCCCTTAGGTGGAGAGACTGAAGTTGAGTCTTCAGGAGGTGGAGCAGGCCAAAGGTAAACTCCTTGAGAGAGCAAAAAGACATGTAAGTACCTGCTTATTACAACGTGGTAGTGACTGATTGAACTGCCCTCATGCCAGAATTATATTATTATATATATTTTATTTTTGTCACAGCAAATCATCCATCAGAACAACCAGCAGAAAAGTGAAAATGAGCTCCAGATGTTAAATAAAATGATAAATAGAGTCCGAGAGGTGAGAGACGCTTTTCATTCTGCATGTTTTAATTTCCTCCAAACACTGCAGAGGTGTGTTTTTATTTGTGTATAATGACTATTTCTCCTCATAGACTCTGCTGTCTTTGCCGGAAGTCGTGGAGAATTCTGAACAACTCCAACAACTTGTTGAATACATCGGCTGACATGTTTGTTATTGTTCTCTGTTAATTGTATTTATGTCTCTTGTTTGTTTTAGTTTGATCTCGCTGTCATTTTAAATATATTTAGTATGATTGAAATAAAATGTTAATGTCTAATAGATAATCTGTGTTCCTTTGTGTGTTTTATTATTTCCATTTCAGGAGCAGATGCAGTGATAAACAACACAGATGTTTTAATCTGCTTTTCATCAGAAATACAGGGATTTACTTTAAATTGCTCATGTATATATTGTTTTTGTTTGACACAGTATGCTGAGAGCGCAAGTGTGTTGACACAAGCTGGATCGTGAATGTAACAAACGGGGGTGTAGTGCATTTCTTTCTAATATAAGTGAAAGAATTCATCATCTTGACCCAGTATTGTCAGCTTGTAGGCAATGCAGTGGAGAATCCCATAGCTCTTTGGTGTTGCTATTTTGTTTTTAGAGATGGTAAAAGAAATGCAAAACATACAATTTAGTACAGAAAATGTTTCCTGTCCTTGTGCTTTTGTTTTTCAATGTTTATTTTCACCAGTTATCAGTAAGCATAGTTGCATTTATTTGAGTTTTTAATTAAATTAGCACTTTAGGCTGCAGAAAGCTAGACTTTCCTATTTGTCATGTTTAATGTTCCTGCACACAGTATTTTTTTTTCTTTGTATTGTGAAGCTCAATAAGATGGTTAGTATGTCCACATTTATTTGATAAGAATCACTTGTTCTTAGCTATTGGAGCATAATCCAAGGTAACCAAATCTTGGTTGAGATAACCCCTGTTATTCTAGAGTTCAGGCCTTAGAGTAACTAACAACTGCCTGTCTGAAGGTATATGTTGACATTTGCCGATAACACCAATCCTCATTTAATCCACACAGATTTTAAGATTCAGCAGCACTTAAGAGAAACTACGACTCTTTCAACTAGGGATTCTTTTTTCAGAAACATCACTTCAAGTCATGTCCGTCAACAAAGCTTTTTTTCTGATAGAAAAATCAAGTTTCTCACTATTGAAGCTTTTCCTCACGAGTCTTAACTTGTATGAAATGCAGACCTTTAGTGAGGCAGGTTGAGATAAAGGACTCCCACTACTTAACTTTGCAGGCTGAAATATCCAGTTACAAGTCAATTCATTTGCTTGATTAGTGGATCTGCGTGGTAGATTAACTGTGTCTGTCTGAGTGTCATGTTGATGTCTGGACATAATAATTGAGGTCACGGTGGAAAAACTGGCTCCAGACAACACTTCAAACCAGCTGAGCTGAAACGGCAAAGAAAACACAAAAGACAAAAATGTTGGAGGGAACTTTTTTTGTTCCCGGCATCGTATTTCTCAATCTGTCTCTACTTGTACTTTTGTAATCAATCTAAATTAAATTGAAATTATTAAAAATCTAACAAAATTCCATATGTGCGTAGCTTCTGTCACCTGGCTGTAAACCAAATCATAGCCATCAAACCAGTAACAGTAATTTGTTGTCTAATATTTTGGCCTTCACAAGCAATTATATGTCATTTATTAAAATTACAGAGCAAAATTTGTTATTTAATTCCGTTTATTTCCAAAGGGCAACCTGATATGCATTTTAATTTGACAACAAAATACATGCAAATGTACTAAAGCTGATGTTCTTCATACAAGCCACTTTTTCAAAGCCTATGACGATAAAACAATAATTTATAACAAAAAAAATTCAAAGTCTGTCACTTTACGTCAGCGGTAAAATAAAAATATGAAACAACAACAACAACAACAAAAGCTTTAAACCACACACATTTAACAAATGTTACACTTCTATGTGCCTTGAAGAGCAGTGACATTTAATTCCCTTTTTAAAGTTTAGTCTATCAAATATCTACAAATGTTTTCTTTTTTTTTCACGCTACAGTCTTAAATCACATTGGTGACAGGAGACATTTTGAAACAGTCTGTTCATATTTGTCCTTAACAATTGTCAGGATCAAAGTAAAACCCTGTGTGCGCACGTCTGGCTACACAGTAGAGAGATCCTCGGCTCGAGATTTCGAGCAGCTCAGATGGCAGACACAAACCTGTCCATGTTCCCGGGGTATGTGGGGTGTCTCAGGTAACCCCCAGTGCTGGGGAGGGGACCTGCAGCACTGTTATACTGGGAGAATGAGCCCAGCTGCACTGGGGACACCCTGTCGTAATGGTCCATGGACTCCGCAGAGCCATGAGCAGAGGAATGGATGCGTCCTGTCGCCATGTACCCCTGGGTATGGTTCTGTCCATTCAAGCCCTGATGGGAGTGATGGTGGTGTGGGTGGCTGTTTGGACCAGAGTAGGTGAACCCGGGGTGGGTTGATGTTCGAGATGATACGGCCCCTCCGCATGGTTGGCCCGGGAAAGCAGGGGCTCCCAGGCTGCAGGGACTTGATCCGTTTGGGAGCCCCTCTGGACTGAAATTTCTGCCTGGCTGCTGCATCACCTCTGGCCCTTGACCTCCCAGCATGCTAGCTGAAGTTGGGTGTCCTATGAGGTTATTGATGCTGAACATGCGGGCCTGACCATGTCCAAACCCAGGTGGAGAAGATGAAGGGTAGTAGGCGGAGGGCAGCTGCTGACCGTAGGTTGGGCTCACCGTCATGTTGGGGTAGACAGTGTTGGTGTATGCGGCTGACCTAGTGATCTGGACCGGAGAGAAGACTGGCGTCTCATGGACGTATGAGGTGTAGGTGCTGAAGTCACAACGCTTGAACCTCTTCCTGCGCCTCAGGAAACTGCCGCTCTCAAACATGTCCTCTGCGTTGGGGTCCAGAGCCCAGTAATTCCCCTTCCCTGGCCGGCCGGGCTCTCGAGGAATCTTGATAAAGCAATCATTGAGAGTCAAATTATGGCGGATTGAGTTCTGCCATTTCTTGGAATTGTCTCTGTAGAAGGGGAAGCGCTCTGTGATGAACTTGTAGATGCCGCCTAAAGTCAGCTTGCGATCAGGAGAGTTGGCGATGGCCATGGAGATGAGTGCGATGTAGCTGTAAGGGGGTTTCCCTCGCTGTATCGGTCTCTTCCTTCTGCGACCTCTGGGCTGTTCCTCTGTCTGCGGAGGAGGGTTGGAGGCAGGCAAGCTGGTGTCTGCCGCAGACTCTTTTTCCACTTTGACCACTGGCATTGTCATTGGCAGAAAAAATTGTCCCTCAAAAGAATTTTAAAAATATGAATTTAGTGCAAATTCTGCACGGTAAAATTACTTCCAGAGTTTTGTCACGGGATCCCTCTGTCTGAAGAAAACAATAAAATCCTGGACAGTGGATTTCAAAACAGGAGATCTTGTCAGATATCACATTTGTTTCTTTGAACTCACTGTCCTTGAGTCCAAATCCAGCAGTTCTTTACATGTAGAAGTTATCTTCTTTTGCAAGAGCTGATGTTTCATCAAATGCTGTTTGTCATTCAGCTTATTCCCAAACTGTGTTGTCAGGCTAAGCTGAAGAGTGGAGGCGTGTGATCGCCATGCAGGTAGTTTAAGGTGTGTGTTAGTTAGAATGAGTCACGCAGCTTTACCTGAGGAGTGTTTTACCTCCACAGAGCACCTGAGGAGCCACGCCCCCCCCTCTAACATCACATGCTCTCAACATACCTGAGCTTTGGAAGGGTCTATTGTTCATGTTTGACAAAGTCTGCCTGCTTTATGGTTGAAAGCTCTATTTGGAGGGATTTGGTTTATTTTGAAATTGAAGTATAAGATATAGACTATATATTGTTATGAAAAGGTATGCCATCCAAATTCAAATCTGTCTTTTGGTTTGGATATTTTTAATCTCTTGTTATTCAACCAACATTGACAGATTACAGATTTAATTCCCCGTATTCTATAAACCAGCACCTATCAGTGACAGGCCGTTTATTAGACTGTAGACATAAACTGTCAAAATAAACACCACTTCCTCATAAAATTCAAATGTCCCTTTTAAGCCAACCTCAGTTTACTTTAAAAAGTCCAAAATGGCGTATGTTGTTTTGACGTTCAACACTAAAAGGCTTCTTTAGTGGTAACTTAACCTATGTGTTGTTTTTCTATCTTACTTCCTTGTTTGTTTTGTGCCAGTGGTTGGACCAGCCAGCTGTGTTAAGAGATGTAAATGTTCTCCAGACAAAGGCAGACCTGTGATTTCAGCATGCAAAATATAGGCCATCATCATAATCCCTGGACGCAACCCGAGAGACAAGAATAACCAGGCCATGACATAAAAAAATAAATAAATCGTTCATTGTTTGAATTGGTTTTAAATGCCTTCAAGGAATTGTTGGTGCTACTTGCTGGACATGTTTTGTTGGACAGTTATTTTTGGATCTTAGGTTTTTGCAGTGCAGAAATTGCTGCACACATTTAATTTTAGACCTATTCTTTGATAATCTAATAAACTTTTAATTTCATACCCTCACCAGCAGTAGTGACAGAGACATTGCTGAGCAGCTCTTGTGGTATTCAGTGCAGGGACTCCACAGGGCCGGGGTTCACCACCTTAATCTCTTAAACAAACAGAGAGCGAAACACAGCAGCATACTCCCACCGCTCAACACCAGGCTGGGTGAACAGCGTGTGGGTCAGGGTCGGATCAGTAAGAGAGTGTGGGTTTGCTCACACAAACACTCTGATGAAAGGTTGAGTCCTGTGGGGAGGGCTGGGATGCGGCTCTCCTGCTGGACCTGCAGCTCCCTGTTACATGATGGGGTCAAGTTTTTTGGGGGACGATGAGCTGCTCTGGGCTTACGAGAGCAAAGAGAAATTACATGCTGAAACTCAACGTTGTCATATATTTGCAAACAAACAGAAACAGTTGTGTCATTTAAAGATAGTGCAGTATGTAAAACATCTAATACATTTTAAAATGCAGGACAGTTTTTTATTATAATCACTGAGTTATTATCAGAGACTGAGGCAAAAAGTAATTTTAAAGATACACTTGCAGTATTGTTAAATGCTTGTTATTTCTGTCATGATAATAAGACTAAGCGACCTATTTTTGCTAGAGTTATTAAAAATGAAATCACGTCTATATAACTCTGGCCTGTGTTTGTTTTATTTATAATTTGATAATTATGATCGATGGTCATTGTAATCTCCCTGTTCCTTTTGTGGATATTTTCTGTAGTTGATTGCAGCATGTATTTCTCCTGAACAGTGAACACATTGACATCATAAGTTTTCTCAGGATGCTATTTATGCTTATTTTACATTCACAAGAGTTTAATCTAGAAAAATCGCATGTCATTTTAAGTCAAGCATGAATTCACTTGTTTTGAACATAGATGATCATAAAACTACAACCTGAGGGAAATATACAGTACATGTCCCTGGAGCTACAATTTGTTCTCCCTGTGAGGCATTTATAGCCTAAATGTTCAAAACATGGAAATCATTCTGAAACGTCTCATTGGTTGATAAGTGCATTAGGTAAACTATTCAAACAGATCTTCAAGAAAAATATGGACTGTAATTTGGAAATAAAAACACTTTTATGCTGGTATCTTAATGTGAGAATGATAGTGTGAGTTAAACATTTTGTGGTCTATTACAAAAGCCGGCGTATAGCACAAATATGTTTTAAAAATTCAGATGCACAAGTATTCAAAATCAACAGTTGGCCTACGAAGACTGCTAAAATTAATTAATTATTCCTCTACTGCAATTTTTATCCCTTGTCGGTTTTTTAAATTTTTTATTTAAGTTTCGGGTTTTTATTTTCCTATAAAAGATACATTTTCTGAACTGTCCATGTTAAACAACAATAACTGCAAATTAAACAATAATGAAAAAAGACCATAGGAAGTGCAAATTTACTGCAAACATGAAGAAATAAACCATGGAGCCAGTTGTGAAAATGTGATGGATGGATGGATGGATAGATGGTTGGATGGATGGATGGATAGATAGATAGATGGATGGATGGATGGTTAGATAAACTTGATTTTCTGTTCCAATAGTGACAGAAACTCTCCTTTGACAAGGCTAAAATGTTCCTCACAGTTCACATTTAAAATTACACAGTGTTTGGGTGTGAAGTCAACCAACAGACAGTTAATTTTTTATTTGTGTAAAGTGCAATTATTTTACAGAGAATCAATTAAAATTTGATCTTGTCATCTTTAAACAATACATGTGAGTCGTGTTTTAAGAGGCAGTGTAAACACACAGGGTAGATATTTGTATTAGTTAATGGACTCGTATCCACATGACTGTAAAGATGTGTTTGATATGTGGTTACTTTTCTTCAACTCGTGACATGTGATGGACATCCAGTGTAGATTGCAGTGGACCTCACCCTTTTGCTAAGACAGCTTCTTATGCTTTATGGCTGTGAACAATTAGTGGTGAGTAATTTCTCAGGTAGCCGTTGTTATTGGAGCTCAGGCTCATAGTTGCCATAGTTTGCTTATGCATCACGATTTGGCAGTGCTACAGAATTCACTGTTAATATTTGTTCATGAGCCTTTTATCTCTGTTTGTGCTGGTGGATTAAAAAATATGACTTGGGCCGCTGAAAGGTGACTCCACTGTCAACATTTCTGAGCAAGAACATTTAAACAGGTTGAAGTGCTCTGACTCAAAGACTACCTGGCCAATGCAATATGGGTTGTGTTGTATAACCTAAAAATAAAGTGTTTGTTCAGAAACAAAATAAACTTCATAAAACAAAAATATAGAGAAACAATTGATCGACAATCTTCATGTTATTTCCTGTTTCTTTTCTCACTTCAATGCTGTACTATTCATTGTGCAACACAGGGGTTGACCCAAATCTGCAGCTTTCTTAAGCAGAGCATTTTAGCTTCTTTCAGCTCATTGTTTTGATTTAATTGTTTTGGTTCAATCTTACGGCTCTCATCTAGAAATGCCCAATTCCGATCTTGGCATTGGATGTCCGATTCTGACTAAAATACATCGATCAGGAAGCAGTGACAATGGGCTTATCCATGGGATATTTTTGGGAGAGTGCTCTGCCTGACCTCTACAAGAACTATGAGAATACTTATTAGCAGAGTTGATGGATTTAAAAGCTATGAGCTTCACTGCAGAAACCTGGAGTGTTTGCCCGTTTTCACATTTAACAGTACACTTGTTGGTCACGAGTTTGCACACCAAACAGTGAAGAAAGGATATGCCTTATCAGCTCACTTAAGTTGACGTCATTTTGAAAGACAATGCTAGCAACATGAAAAAGCCATGGACAACATGGGAGTGCACGGCTTCGGCTGCTTTGCACATTCAGCAGAGGGGGATTGGTGCTTTTGCAAGTGGTAGACAGATTGTTGGGCAGATTGTGATAACAGTTTGGTCAGTTTATATGTATTTATATAATGTTGTGTTATGAAGTCTTACACATTAATGAATCCCAGTCTCATCCTAACAGTGTGGATTAGAGGTTATTAGTTTGTCACTGGTATCTGATCAGTACTCGGTATCAACAGATGCCCAAAGCCCAGGAATGACAATGCTATCAGAACTTAAAAAGGTGTGTCGATGCATCACTGCTCTCATCATCATGAAAAAAAAACCCCATGAACTACTTGCCAAGGAACAAACACAAGACCGACAATGTTAGGAAATATTGGCTGTGATAGCTGAAGAGCAACATATTCTCTCTGTTGTAGGTGGAGGTGAAAACAGTGTTCACCTAGTAGACACAAACAAAACACAAAAATGCCAGTGTTGATCGAAAACTGATGGATGTATAAAAAGTGTTCGTAAATAGTTTGCTATAATTTAGAAGGCCATAATATCTCAATTGCATGTTTGCAGCTCATTCTGATACCCCCAAGATGCATTTTTTTGTTTTATCAGTATTTAGTATAAATACTGAAATTAGTATTCTTATCTGTGAAAGAAATCAAAGACTACAAAAGTATCCATATTAGGAAGTCAAATTGGCCATAAAAGAAAATAACACATGCATTTGGGGACATCCACATTGAAACAAAAATATGAACATATAACCATTACTCAATTTTGTGCAGGAAATTTTTAACAAACTCTCTTTTCCCCTCTGGCCTCTTATGTAGGCTAGTAGCGTGCAGGTTTTTTTTTTAGCCCTTATCTGTGATTTTTTTAATCTAGTGCTGTAAACAGACACTTCTATTTTAAGTGCACTTGGGTTTAGCATCACTGAGTCATACGTTAGGGCCTCCTCAGCTAAGAGCCCTGGAGCCATGCATTGATGCCGCCGTGAAAGGCTTCCACCTGTCGATCACGGCACGCTGTGGAGACGCAAATGACGGCTGGAGGCCGGGACAGCTGCAGAGGAGAGCAGGGCTGCAGCCAAGGCAAATGAAGAGCTCTTCACTTTGTGTCTCACTGCCAGAGAGAAACGGCTCTCTCCAAACAAAGACAAACAAATTAGATATTTGAATTTGAACACTTGACTTTACCCATGTGATAGATACATGTGTACAGGTGTTGGAAGACCTGAGGACTGATACAAAAAAACAGGGCACATGACACATGTAGACATTTTCTGAAAAAAGTGACAAGAGGAAGAATTTGTAGATGTAAAACAAAAGTATCAAATATGTGTTGGAAAAATGCAAATGAAGTTGTTATGAAAAAATAATAATTATAAAAAAATAAACACCATTTCTATCTATGGAAAAATGGGTTTTGGACTTCAAATTGTTAGTCTATAATGTTTGTCATTCAGTAAATAATGGTCTACATGTTTTTATTCCTATCTCTTGTGCAGAAAGTTCTTACATCACATGTTCACACACATTTTAATAAATGCCTAAAATGCCTGCATAGAAAATAAAAAATAAACGATGTACAACAAAGTACATCAAATTCTGTCTTATATGCATATTATTCAATATAAGAGGAAATAAATGCAAACGTAAAATCTTTATCTGTGTCACAAAGGGACTGTGAATGTGAGTCATTTGTTTGGTGAGCTCCCTTTCAAGGGCAATTCTAAAGAAACAAAAACCAGTACAGTATTTGTAAAATAGGGGGACCCTCTCATTCTTTTAGCTGTTTCATGATGGTACATCAACACATGTATTTCCTTATTGTGGATAAAAGAGAACAATTTACTCTTATTTTATATTCTGTGTTTATTCTCAAGTTTATAGTTCTAAGTAAACCCCCCCCCCCCCCCCCCCCCCCCCACACACACACACACACACACACACACACACACACACACACACACACACACACACACACACACACACACACACACACACACACACACACACACACACTCACACACACACACACACACATTGATTTAACGGCAGGCTCCCCTGGCACTGCAGTACTTCAGTTATGTAAACTGGCCCGGGTTTGGAGCAAGTCAACCGTCAGGACTTTGCATCCTCACCAAGTCCCTGCAGCTGAAAATGCAAACATGAAGCCCTCACATGCCCAGCAGTGGCCTGACTGGGTCAGCAACACACACACACACACACACACACACACACACACACACACACAGAAATGATAGAAATAATAAGCTACATCTGACAACAGGATATCAACTGCTTAAAAAAAGGGAAACTGTCTCTAACCAAACTGTTGTAGCAAATACTCATGGTACCTTTTAAAGAGTATTTATGCATTCTTAGAAATATATAATAGAGAAAACAATAGTAAAAGAGTAAAAGAGCTGTAATCTTTGTTTGTATATTACCAGTGTATGGCAATAATTGGGAAGTGTGAATAAATAACTTAAGTAAAACTGTATCATTTAAAAAATATTAAACAATTAAAAATATCATTAAACATGTAAATATATGTAATCATGTGGAGCTTAATATAGGGTTCTCTTTGTGTAGACATTCAGATGGTGTAATGAATGCAAAGTTTAATCCAAAAGGCAACAAGTCCAGTGCCTTTTGGATTCAACTCTGAACTTCCTCTTTGGTTTAATGCCTCCCGAAATCTCCAATTCCAATACTGAAATAGGTAAAATCACGATCATCTGAGACAATTTCTTGATCTTTCACAATTACTTTGCAACATGATCGGTCAGATTTGTAGAGGTCAGATGTAGACAGGCTTTTGTCTGCTTTTTTCAATTTGTGTGTTTAGACAAAAAGTGCAATAATATGCGAGCCCTCCAGAAATAGATGGGGCTCTCATATGGTGGTATGGTGCAAAAGACAATCCACATTTGAGTGGATTGTCTTTTGGAACTGCAATTTTTGCCTTTTTGCATTATCTGGTGACATGATGACAAATAGTTTTTTGTTTGTCTTTTAACAGTGTAAACCAAAGGTAGAGTAAATGTTCCAAATTAATTAACACATGTCAATCAATCATATATGTCTTCTGTGTAAACTGCAAGATTTTTATTTGATTACCAGGTGTGAACAACCCACAGAGATTGAATTATGTGGGACTCTCACACGATACTAGAGAATTGTTCACGCCTCTTGAACAAGCTGATTGCTACAACAACAATCCAGTGTCTTAATTTTAAATTTAAATTTTAATAGATTTTAATTTCTATTACTGTTTGGTGTTAAAGGGGGGGGGGGCTCTGATTATTCTGTATTTTTTTTTGATTTTATAATTTTTCAATACACCAAAAATGTACAACATTTCCTGTAAATAACCCCGAACCTATCTGTAGCCCTCAGCTCGAGCCTTCTGTTGATTATTGAGGATATAAATCTAAAAAAATGTACAGAAATGTATAATTCAGTTAAAAGAGTCCATTATCTTATAAGAAAAGCACTGAATTTTGTTCTCTAACATTAGCATTAGGTATAAAAACATTGTTTGCTGTAACCTTTTTAAGTAATATATTATTTTGTGTAACAAGAGTTTTATCATAAGTCAATGATTAACTTGATATTGTTTTGAAATGCAATTTTTTTGGTTTTAATAATATTCATGTTATGAAAGTTTCATATCATCCCATGTCTGGATGCCTCAGGTGAACCCATTGCAATGCTGTTGCAACAGATAACTTTGTTTCACAGAGAAATACGTCAAATCAGGTCACTGATTTTGGGTCTAATAACTTTTTTGATCTTCTTACAGGATTTTTTAAACTTGATACATACATAATCCACTTTTTTTAGCCTTTTTTGTGCTGTGGCTTAATGCTTAAGATTTTTTAACTGGTTTTTTTATAAACTACATAATTCACAGATCAATACACATTGCTACCAACACTATTTCTTACTTGACTCTTGACCAAACCCATCACAGTCAAATATGGTGGATAACATTTTTAGTTTTAACTGCAACATAAGAGCGAGACCAGCATATCAAATTATCACTTTTCAAAGTCAGTTGTTGATCAGGCTTGTTAAGTATGACTCACGGTGAATGACTCACCTATCTCCTGATAGAGACGCTAGCTCTTTCCTGCACTGTAACAGAGCTCACAATTATAGTCATGCCTGGTTACAAATGTCAGTTCATCTATGTCAGTTGGGTTCTATGAGGAGCAATATGTCAACACCTGAAAGATGTCTCAGCCTGCACAGAGAGCAGGCAGCCACAAATGAGCATTTTTTTACCCCTGCCTGCACCTGAAAGGATCCTCAATTGCACAACAGCATCGCATGTTAGGATGGTTACAGAAGTCGAGCACTATCCTCCTTATTTTGTTCTACTTCATTAGCGTGGATTCATTTCTCTGTCTGCGTGTCTTCTGTTTGACAGGGAGGTGAAGGGCGGGGGGGGGGGGGCAGAGAAGATCTGTTGTTACCACATGGAGCTCAATTGCTTTGGCAAAAGATTTCCCATAAAGTCAAGATTGTTTTTTGTCTCAGCACTTTCTGTCTCAGCAAAAACAGGTTTTTTATTTGACATGAACAGCGATAACATTTGAAGTGCAACATGTTGCCTAGTCATGCAAAATCACCTAATTGAGTTTGAGTAGCCAAACTTGAAGAACTTTGAAGTCTATGTTAGCATAAGGCTTTTGAAAGGAGTTCAGATGGAAAGAACACAAAAACTAGAGGAAAAAAAAAAAATATAATAAGGGTAGGCCTACTAATAAAAAAAAGTGATGGCAAGATATCCCCTAGGCTAAATAAAGTGACAAATAGAGAACAAACCATATGACGTATTTTTGTTGGCCATGGGGTCTAACTAGAATTCGCCTATGGGATTTCTGCATTGGATTTTGGATCATTGCAGAAAATAAGCTCTGTGGCAAACGCACGTTTCTGAAGCGTAGGCGCTTTGTTCAGCAGGATACTCTTCACAGATGAACACCATTTTTATCATGTTTGAAGCTTTAATGCGGCCGACAGAAGTAAAAAACTAACGTTATGCTACAAGCGAACGACACCACGGTCGGATGATTGTGACGTCACTGGCGTTATGCTTCAGACGATCTCTGATAAACTAATCCGCGTAGCTTAATAAATTGTTTACTAACCTAATATTTGCCTTAACCTAAAGATTAAACCTACATGAGACATCGCCGACTAGTGAGAGAGTTCCCGGCCTCTGTGTCCGGCGTGATGACGTTTAATGTCCTCACTCCTGTGGCGCTCTATATAGACTGATACCTCTCGTCTTAACAGTAAATAACTAGCATGACTCTTAAAATACCAGAAGCGACCTGCAAGCATCTCCTACCCCACTCATTAACATGTTAAATCTTGAGATATAAAATAATGTAATACTGAGCTTTAGTGGTGCTGGTAGGTTTTAGCTTTAGCCTATATCTAGCGTACAGACAAAATGAAACCTCTCACCATGGCCCAACAAGAAATCATTTTCTAATATGTTCTTCTAATTCTTCTAATGGGCTAATTGTTCTTCCTTGACAATAGATGAAAAGACTGACACCTTGTTTATGTTCAATATGAAGCTAGTGACGGCAGCTGTTTAGCTAGCTATGTGTTGTTCAACAGATAAAAGCAGGAAACAGCTAGCCAGGCTCTGTCCTAAGGTATAAAGCTCACTGAAATGTTATCTGCTGTTTGCACAACAACTCAGAAATGAGGGAAATATAGGGAATAAAATATGCATAACCTGCACCTCAAAATCTCACTCATCAACATGTTATCTTGTAAATTTAATCTGCAAAAAAAAGTAAGAAGGCTAAAAAACACATGACATCCTCAATAAAAAAACATTAAATACAAAGTTTCATAGGTTAATATTCATCTTAGGGGGTGCTAAAGCTTTTAAGAGTACAGACAAAAAAGAAGTTAAAAATCCTCTCACCTTAATGCATTTTTAATGGACACAATAGAAATACAAAATACATTACAACAAAAATGACTACTAATGACTGGTTATCTACAATCTAAAACCCAACATTCATATTCCTATTTAGGATTAATATGAAATCAATTACATAATCTCTATTGTTTGTAATGTGAGCCATAAACCGGGCCCAGACTTTAACCTCATCATTGCAGCAATAATTGGCTTTAAAAAAAACATTGATCACAACTTGATCATTTCTCTTTTGTACAACAAGGCTTTTGTGTGTCATTGCTGACAAGCTTTCACCACCCACTAAATCCTCTGATTCCTAAGCAGGAAGATACAGGTATTCATCCAGCTTCCACTCATATCCTTGAGCATTGAGATGTATGTTTTCTCAGCTGTCAAACTCCTGACATGTCTTTTTAAGCTTGGCAGATGAAGCTCTCGTTGAAAAGGGCCTTGGCTCTGAAAATGCATGTTTGTCATTGAATTGATATTGAACCTGTTGATTTTTCACAATGTGTACAGATGATTGATTTCCATGTAAATGAATCATAAACAGTAAGTCTATTTTTTTTTTTTTTCCAACGAAGAAGTAATGCCTCCTCAAATAATAATCACAACTCTCAAAACAAGGTGTGACACAGCTTGCGCTAACTCTAAACTCTACACTGCCAAATATGTTCAATTTACAATAACAGTTTTGAAATACACAAATGATTTCAAACCATGATATAGTGCTACAGTATACCACTGAAGACCCCAACACAAGGGCTCTTGAAATGGTAGGCCAGGCCTTATCACAGGTAGCATACATTTACAGTATAAGCTGATATCAGTTATGTTTGTTTACATAATTGTCTAGTTACCTGAAGATAATAAACTCCCATTTTTCACAAGAAAGAAAACAGTTGAAATTATAAACATTATCTTGGATTTCAAATTTTATTCTTTTTGTTAAAGTCTGGTGACCCTAAACTTAAGAACCACAGTCATGCAGTGTAGCTCCACTTTATAACATCAACAACGTCATTTCATGTCAGGGTGAACTGAAAAGTTTGTTTAATACTTTTTTAGTGCTTTTTAATTGGCATAACAGGATGACAGCTCTTTGAAGTCTGAAACAAATGTATCTGAGGCTGTTGCACATTTTGTTTACCATTCATTATAAATCATTATTTAGTTATTTTACTTCCAGCTTATATTATTTGATCATTATCTCTGCTGGGGTCATTAAAGCTCTTTGGACTCGATAGAGAAGCGTCATGCAATGGCAGCGGCGGCACAACATCTTAATGCATGACACGACTGAGAGACTAGAGCATGACCACTCAAACAGGATGTGGTGCAGAGCGGTCCACTTGTTAGAGAGTGTGTGTGTCTAGAAAAGAGGGAGAGGTAACTGCTCGCCGGGTGCTGCAGATCTCACGCATACCTGTATGTGGGCCGTGCAGAGGGAGGTTGCCCTTCTGACTCAGCCTTCCATGGTCGTTGGCCAAGTAAGACAGAGTGTAAGAGAAATCTAGACTGGTATGCTGCTTCTTTTCAGTACCACCTGTGTGTCTGTTACTGTAGGATTTGTACCTCCTCAATCACTGACACATGTGGATTATCTGTACTTAAGGCAAAAAGCCAATACAAGCCACATCTTGTGCACGAGCAATCAGACACTCAAATGCAACATATCTTTCCCTTTGTGGATTGACTCTGCTAAAGACCTGCTACCAGTATAATTGCTGTAATCAGACCTGCTAAAGATTGTTATTTTAATGCAACCCCTTCCAACTGTAAATTTAATGTATTTTTACAGACACCATGAAGGAGTTTTTTCTTTAGAAAGGTTTAAGATCTGTGTTGTGTCTGACATTATGTGGATTTATGCTCCTAGTGCTTAGCAGGCTGGATGATAAGTGGTCTTTGTGGTTTTCACAGGAGGTGCCCGATGCTCTTTGCTTGGCAAAGATTAGCCAAACTCAAGCGTGAACCAAGGTTAAAGGTGGGTCAACTGTTGAGGAAAGAGAGAGAGTGGGGGCGAGAGAAAGAAGAGAAATACTGTCGAACAATGCTGATATTCTCTCTCATCAGAAACATCCTTACATGAAATTGTAGGTGTGCAGGTGCGTGTGGAAGTCCGCCCTAAAGCAGAAACTTTGTTTGTTCAGAATTTACTGTTTTTTATTATGGTTTATTCAAAATCCACACTGTTGGGGAATTTACACTCAATCACACTTACATAATGCACTGAAAGTCATATTTAGGATAACTTGAACATAGGGAGGCCATTTAAGGGTTTTATCACAATATTTTTTCTGTGGACTAGGAATTCTAAAAGATGTTTTGCTGGTCACAGGTCAGTCATCCATCTAGTTGCATAACCTTTTAAATCCTGGGGAGCTGATGGCCTAGCGGTTAGCTTGTATAGAGGCTATATTCCTCCAAGCGGACCTCTCAGGTTCAGGTCCGACCCACAGCTCCATTCCTATATATAATTTCAAGCTCTCCCTCTCTCTCTCTCTCTCTCTCCCTTGATTTCCTGCTCGACCCACTGCCCTATCTTAATAAAGGCAAAAGCCCCAAAGTATATCTTCATTCTCATTCTTATGCCTGAGGTTCATTGGGGCGAGAGTTACACTAAAGACGGTTTGTAAGTCCACGCAAGACAGAGAGCCATTCACAATTGCATTCACATCTGCGGGCAACCCCCAAGTTGTCGGTTAACCTATCCTGCATGTCTTCTGGCCGCAGGAGGAAACCCACACATGCAGGGAGGGGGAGAACAAACTCAACACAAAAAGGCTTCTATGGAGCTGGCAAGTTCAAACACATCACCCATCATTAATCCAAATCTCAACAAATCAAATACACTTAAAGCTCATAAGATACAGATGTTATTTATGGAGTGTAATTGTATAAGCTTTTATTGGTTAAGAATAATTAGAATTTATCAAGCATGTTTTTTTTTGTAGAATTGTTGCCCATAGAGTAACATTTAAATCACTGAGTTGTTAGAGGGGGTAAAAAGGATCAGTTCAGCCAAACTGATTGCCGAATGAACGCATTTTGTAGTTGTGCAAAGACATTTTCCTTTTCAACATGTTACAAACATTTCAGGTAGGAAGCTACAATGTTTTCCCTACCAGACTACACTGTAGTTAAATTGCTTTCGTTCTGATTTTTTTTTTTTTTTCGTCAAACTTTTGCTGTGTTACATAAGTAATAAACAAGATAGAGAACATATTCAAAGGCACAATAAACCATCATCCGGGGAGCACATTTGTAGAAGACAGTTTATAAAAAAATAATTATCATGGAGAAAAAAACCTTTACCGATATATACACATACAAGCCTAGATAATTATATATTATCATACATAAATGAATGTATATGTAGACAATAAGTTATTGAAGCTTTATGTAAGGAGCTTTAAGAGCTCGCCTCTGGTGGTTGGGAAATATGAATTCCTGCTACTTCTCCTATAAATTCTTCATTTAAAAAAGACTGTAGCTTCGCAGGAAGGACTGCCCTTATCTGTACAGATGTGTTTATTGTTGACCGTGACCTTTTATTATTCAGAATGTGACTTCTAGGTGCAGCTGTGGTTGTTTGTCGTCTGGATTAGGCTTCTCTCATGTTTGGATGTTTTGCGACCTGTATGAGTGTTTTTGCTTTTTGGTAGGAAGAAAAGAAAAATATTTCCCTGTACAGTAAAAGCTATTTTCTGTTATTATCTTTCAATAAAAAAGACCTTTGAAAGAAAGACAAAGACTGTAGCCAACGGTTCCTGGAGACAAAGAGGTTTCAAGGGAATGGATAACATGTTATTTCCGCTAAACAGACCAATAAAAAGTGCAAATGTCTGATGCATTGACAGCTCTAAGGAGCAGATATCATTTAAAAGTGGAAGTTTTGGAAATTCTGACATTTTGCTTTCAAGACGATCAGATAAGCTTTGCATATTTCATACACACCAAAGCAATGACAACAAATAAGCACTGTGACCCCTTGTTTCCCCCCTTATCTCAGTGCTCAACAGGAGGAGATATTAGCCTAGCAAATAATTGATTAGTAAGATAGATGTTTAGTAAGATGAAGCTGTGCGAGAAGGATGGCACAGCGATGATGATGTTGGTGTTAGCATTCCTCAGAATTAAAGATTTCATCTGTTTAATGAAAAAAAAAAAAACTTTTTGATTCCTTACTTTTAACATCTAAGACAAAGCCTTCCTTTAAGACAAGTTATTCTAAATTTTTTCACAAAACGAAAGTGCTTGATTCTATATGTGGGTGTCTTACTGTAAGTGTTCAATGATGTTGCAAAACCCAACCAGAGGTAGACAGAAAGAGAGATGGTCCACCAGCTGGATGCAGATTAAGGCTCTATATCTGTATGTTTACCTTCAGATATTTTATGATTTAATTGAATTACTAAAAGCCAACACGTTGAATTATCTTGTGCCATTGAGTTTGCACACTGTACATGCATGTGTGTTATTTGAGGTTAATAAACTCAAGCACCCTCACTCTGTCATGCATAGAGAGGCGTTCAGCTGCACAATGGCAGTGTGATGGGTGTGACTTTCTCCAAGATTAGAGAAGGAGAATAGATCGAGAAACGGACAGGTTCTACAGCCTCGCTCACTCTCTCTGCCCCGACACTCCTCCTCCACACCGAGCGGGGGAATCCTGGCACCCTTTACAGTCACAGAATCTGCAGCAGAAGATTTTTTTTTTTCTTTCTTTTTCTTTAAAGTCAGAGTTTCAATGAGGCCAAGATTAAATCTATGTGATCGAATTTGTGACACCCCCACCCGCACCCTCCAGGTTAATTTATTTGTTTGTGTAGCAACTTTTTGTTTGAGATGCCATTTGAATGGACTAATGGATTTGCACACCAAATATTGTCCCATTGTGCTGTTTTGCATGCAATGCGGCTGGCCCTTTACCTGGCACCATTTGACATGAGAGCTCTTCTTCCTGCTGCCCTGTCAGCTCACACTTACAAACCTTTTACGTGCTGACACACAGTCGAGATTTATTTGCAGGAAAAAGCTACAATGAAGTTTACATGCTGCACTACATAAATATATTGTTGTTGTTGAGGGTGAGCAAAATGTTTTTAGTCAAAAGTCTGAACATTTTGTAATTCAAACATTGCAGAAACTCAGATTGGACAAAGTGCATTTGTCAAGTATGTCAATTGACTTAAAAATTCAGCTGACAAGTCCAGAAAAACATCATATTTCAAGTAAATTAAAGCAAGAATAAGACCTGAATTGCTCATAATTAGTAAAACAAAATAACTACCAATGCTGCAAGTAAAATTTACTTAGTGTTCTTAGAAAGTAGCTTGCTGCTTGTTCCTAGAAATTCTGAAATTCTCATTTTTGCTTGTAACAAATTTCAAATAGATGGTAATCTGGACTTGACAGGTAAATGTGGCTTATATTAAGTCTAATGTCAAATTTTTGTCTATCTGTGTTCTTTAATAAAATGCTAAATTGGCACCTCAACCTTCCAAATATTACATAAAAGTTGTTATTGTCCCTAATCTCTGTGAGAGTGGAGGGGTTAGAGACATCTCCCTTACTCTTGGCTATGTCTGGTTCCCAGGCTACCTTCTTTGTATATTCGTGTACTCTTACAGTCAGTGCAGACACCAAATGAGTAGTCGCAAGGCACTTTGGACAGACTGTAACAAATTGTTCCTTTTGACGTGTGGAAATCATTATGCAACAATGACAGAGGTTAAAGGGAAAGGAAAACTTTAAAGGCTTTTGTTTGTATGACTTGCAGATATTACCAAAGTGAAGAAATTATTGAAGAATTCTTTTAAATTAGCCACGTGTTATAATCCTTAAAGAACCGATCTGCCAAAAATAATTAATCACTTTGGTTTTCAGTTGCGAAGTTTCAGATCTCTCTATGTATGAATTATGATTTATTTTTAAATATGAAGGATTCAATCACTAGCTCTAAATATTTCATCTCAGATATGTGGATAAAAAGGTAATTTGACCTTCAGCACTGCCCTGATTTTAACCCTTAAAGGACAACCCTAAATACACCCTTAAAGGACAATTTCCTCCAAAGAAGAAGAAGCCGGATCATGAAAAGTGAGACCGACACACACACACACACACACACACACACACACACACACACACACACACACACACACACACACACACACACACACACACACACACACACACACACACACACACACACACACACACACGGCCCAGCACATTAATTGAGGTAAAAAAAAGTGAAGATTTGTGGCGTTATTTTTACACACATGCACTGATTCTTTCTTTCTCTTTTGGATTGCCGTGTATAAGCCTGAGTGACAGAGACCCTTGTGGGAGGCGCACAGCTGGTTTTAGAAGTGGATTCAGAGCCGGAAACAAACTTCACTCCCTCTCAGACTGATGGACAAGCATGGCGTCAGACCCCCAGAGACCCTCACGGTATTATTAACAAATATTCAAGAACACACACACACACAAACACACACACACACACACACGCACGCACGCACGCACACACACATGAGAACAGTTCTCCCTGCTAGCACTTCCAGGCTTCTCTCAGTCCCGCCTCCTCTCTCTCTCTTTCCTCCCTCTGGCTCTCTGTGCGATGGCGTAGAGCTGCCTGACCTGTCTTACTGCCTCGTTTGTCATCCCCAATCACTGGCTCTTTGAGCGCCTCTGACAGACGGGGGTATTAGCTGCCTCTGTCTAGTGTTGAGAGCTGGGCTTTCCTGCTGAATAGAGAAACTATGTATGAACGCCACAGGAAAACATGTAATGACACACACACTGGCACACTCCCACCAACAGCTGCTCCTCACACTGACTGTGTAAGTGTGTGTGTGCGTGTGAGTGAGTGCCTGGTGGTAACCGAGGGGTAACCCTTTTATAACTTCATCTTTATATTGCATTTAAAACATTTCTTTACGACTCTTCATTATTACTTCATTTAACTTTCTTCTCATGTCTTTGTAAAATCACCAACATTACACTGTGAAAAGGATTTTGTTACAAATACTGTTCAAGTGAAATGTTTTAATAAAAATGTCTAAACCATAGAACATTTTTGGATTAATAGAATAAATTTTTTATTGATAAGTTAAACTGATTAGTTGAACCAGCAACAACTTTGACATCTTAATCTAAATGCTCTAAAAATCTAACATCTGATAATTGACTAAAATAGATTGAACTATGCATCAAAGGGTGGCGCAGGATGGCCTGGGCATTTTACCCCATGCACAGAGGCTCTAGTCCTCAAATCAGGTGGACTGGCTTTGACTCTGACCCGCAATGCTTTGCTGAACGTCATTCCCCACTCTCTCAGCCTCATCCTCTATCCATATGTCCTCTCCTCTTAATAAAGGCAAAAAAACCACCCAAAAAACATTTAAAAAAAAAAACAACAACAACTATGTAACATTTAAAAGTTCTGCATAGGGACACTTTAACTCAGTTTGTAGAGCAGATGGCCTGTGTACAGCTCACAGTCCTCTTGCACTGGTTGGAGGTTCGACTCCTGGTCTTGATGCTTTAAGACTGGAGACTTGCCGCAGGGCTGTTGTATGAAACTGCTTTAATTCTAGGTAGGTGTACGATTAAAAACCTTGACATGTTAGATCTAAAATTATTGAGACTGACATCTTGATTTTGCAAACATTAATTGAAACTTTTAACAGATTTAGTGTCAATGACTGTTATTAGATTTTTGGTCAAAGTGAGTTTTGGAGTCATCTTTTGGCCTGTTTTTCTTTAAATGATACACCCAGTAGTAAATGCATTACCTTTTCCATGTGTGAGAAAGTAGTAGAACCAGTTTGATGCTCTGCAGGTCGGGGGGGGGGGGGGGGGGGGGATATCTGAGTATGATACGTTTTTGTTTCTCGCTCAATGTGTGGTACATGTCTGTAAATGGTGTGGGTGTCTTGTGGTCTGCTGCGGTTTGGGGTTGGCCAGAAAGCAGATGCAGCCTGCCATTCATGCATCAAGAGCTGTGGCTGATTCAAGTGTCAGATATGATGGAGTGGCTTCCAGTTTAAGCTTGCCATGACTGGATGTGGCTGAGCGGCTGACTGAGTGCGCGGCACTGCTCCTTTTTTACACACACACACCCAATGAATCGTTGAAAACAGCTCCTTCACACAAGTCAGTGTAGCTAGAATATGGACTGAAATCTTAGGTGCTCTGGTTTAATCACAACATAACCCTTTTTAAAACGCATTTAAGCCACTGATAAACAATCAGCTGTTTTAACAGACCTGTGTCAACAGCAGTCAGGGATCATTTGGCGTTTAAACACAACAGAAGAAGTAGTTCAAAGTGTTCAATGGTTATACGTGTGTCAGTGAATGTAATACTGGACAGACAGAGTGTGGGCAGACATAATGGAAGTGAAGGATTTTGGGAAAATGAGCTGCAGCGTCCGAGCAGGCCACCCACCAGGAGAGACTCTGAGGAATGCTTTTTACTGGATTGCTTGTCTCATTGGCCCCCCTCTCCCCACACCTTTCTCTTTAGACCTACACACAGTGTTTTTGTATAAGTGTAAATGTGCATGTGTGTGTGTGTGTGTGTGTGTAAGTGTATGTTTGTGTGTGTATGAGTCAAAGGCATCTATACAATACCTACAGATGAACATCTCTAAATGTGTGTAGTCATCGTGTTTTTGTTTGCCAGAAAATTTTCCACATGCACCCTGACCACCGGTGTTGTGGTTTTATCCTTTTTAATGAAAAGGATAGGACTAATTGAACAAAGACTATAAAAACATTTATTTTTTTCTTATCACAATTTGAGTTAAAATGATCAGTTTCTTAGTTGATAAAGAGAAAATAAATTGTGCAGCAACTATTTGATAATCGTTGGATTCCTTGATAAAGATTTGTTATAAAATTCTAATAAAATGGATTAAGTGACATTATTTGAGGTGATATGCAGATTTGTCAGATTAGGTCTGAAGAATAAAAGTGTGAAGCAACTAGCATAACACATCTGACTTAACTTATGATGTTGAATTGCATTGTGGGTAATGCAAGCAAAAGAAGGCTAATTAACAAATGCTTCTGGTTCTACTGGTTTATACATATATACATATATATATGTATATATATATATATATATATATATATATATATATATATTGCTGTCAGCATTAACATTTTAATACAAAATGAATTAAGATGTTAAATGAATACATTAATTTCTTTAATTGTGATAAATTGCATGCTATATTGTCGCTTTAGGCACACAGTGGATACGTCTCCCTGTAGTCACAGTGATGGAAAAGAACGACACGGCTCTTTGAATGTCTCATCTCACTTTAAAAAACTCTCAGACAGCTCAGCTGACCAGCTCCAAAGTAATATCCACCTTATGACATCAAACATTTTATTTTTTACCGTTCCTTTTAGCTATTTTTATATAGTTTTTGATTCTTAACAAGTTCCTTTTCCATGGTAAAGTAAATGCAGTAATCTTTGATCAACGAAAAGATTTTGACTTTATTTCAAAATAAAAGCAGGGTTGAATTTAAATGGAAAGTAATATGCTCTCAGCTTAACACAGTACAAAAAAGCCTAACATTTTTTATTTTTAAATGCTAAATAATTGAAATTCAACATGCTATTAGAAATGCATTTAATCCCGATTAACTATTGAAATTTTGCGATCAATAACGATTAAAATGCCCTTATATGTTTTGACAGCCCTTATAATGTGTGTGTGTGTCTCTATACTGTCTATAGTTGTGTATGTGTGAATGGGCATTCTTAATTATTTAATATACTAAACACTAAAAATATGAGAAATAAAATGTTAGCTTAATGCTAATAAAAAAAATCATCTTCAGCTGCAGCTCGGTATCCTGATTTCATTTATTGTGACTGTGAGTCTTGAAACGGCCTGTTTCACACAGAGCTTTGTTGTTATTGTTTTTGTGAGACAATGACAACAATGTGTCAAACCTGCAGAGAGATAAGAGAAAAGGGAAACGAGGAGAGTAAAGTTCATTTCCTTGAAGGTAGAGCTGTAACTAAGCATTTTAGTATTTATTTTTGGATTTACCTCTCCTCTTTGTCTCATTTCATCTTAAATAAATGATCTTTGGGTTTAGGACTGGACGTACACCTAAGGAAGAGAATGAGAAATAAGAGACCCTTTTTATTCAGAATTCTGGAAGAAAAAGTCAGAACTAAAAAACAATGTCTGAAGAAATGAACATTAAGAGTGCCTCGGAGTGTTCATCTTTAAATTTGATTTGAAACAAGAGGTAGCCTCTTGATACACCTGATTAACACACATTTTTGTGAAAAGTAAAAAATGTAAAACCTGAAGCTGGAGAAAACTTAACCAAAATGTTGGCCCATAAAGTGGCAAAACTTTAGCTTTTACTTGATTTTTTCAGTCTTTTGTTTTTCTTCTTAACTCCAAATATCATAAAACCAACCGTATGAGCAGTTTGGACATTTTACACATTTTACAGTGGTTGTAAAAAAAATCAGCTTTTCCTTAAGCATACCTTTGTGGAGATGTTTTATTCCTACTGAAAAATCTAAGAGTGAAATGACAGGAAATATCAGCAGATTTATATATGTCTGGCAGGTTCTTATCAATCACTTTCTCAGTGACTTCCTCCGGGAGAAAAGGACAAACTGGACTGCTGGATGTTACTAGCTGTAGATTTTCATTTTTAAATCAGAAACTAGAAGTGTGAAAAATGAACCCCTTTTAAAATGTATTTAACCTTTATTTATCCAGGTTAGTCCCGCTGAGATTAGAAGTCTCTTTGTGAAGGGAGACCTGCACAAGAGCAACAACAAAAACACTCAAACTCACAGTACACATTTCATAACAAGAAAGTCATGAGCTAAATGCTACAGGATGTTTGGATTCATAAGGACGTGAAAACATTCAGGGTAACTTCTGCAGTTTAAAATCAGACTGTATGGTTGTTCCAAGCAAAAGATGCAGAAAACCTAAAAGCTTTTTTTCCCCAAACTCAGTTCTTCCTTTGAGAGCAACAAATTGCACAAACGAACAAACTGCAGATTCCATCCTTCAGAATGAAAAGAGAGCATAAGGTAGCCTCGAATAATTCTCAGAATAGCTTTGTGAATGAAGACATACCAATGTTTTAAAACATCTTATACTGTGATAATGATATCTTACTTCTATATATTTTTTCTAGCTTGGCATGTGATGATGATGATCATCAAGTCAGAAGTAGCAGTGAGCAATAATTCAACACGACTAATGATCAGAGCTCCTGTGTTTTTACTGATTAAAACAACAACTGTTTGACAGGACACCTACACACTAACACCACTAGAGAGCGCTTTCCTTCTGGTGTCAGTTTGCAGCTGAATGAATGAGTCAGATATATGGCACTGTTTCATCAACAACGTTTAGCAGGAGACGCCCTGTATCCACAATATCCACCTGTACACATATGACAATGCCAGTTACTGTGGTTAATTTAAGTGTTTGTGGACTCATCTCACCTGCATTATGTCAAACAAAGTGCAGGCTGTGTCTATATTTGCAGTTATGTGTGGAGCAACAGGCCACAGGGTGTGGGACTGTGACGGTGACATGCTCTGATGCTGTACAAAAGACCACCATGTCCCCCTCAAAACTGGACCAGAGTCAACGTAGCAGAGTGTAAGTGTGTGATGTATGTTTGATGTATGTCTGTGTCTGTGTGTGTGTGTGTGTGTGTGTGTGTGTGTGCAGCAGTGCAGATGCAGAGTTGGGGTTAAACAGTGTGCATGAAGACAGGGTGTAGCCAGATTGATAGTGGTGACAGATGATGGGTGGAGACCTTAAGGTATCATGTCTGATGATAACTGTCATACAGTTAAAACCACAACTGGCTTATCAGATTGTCAAACATCGTACGTCTGTGCGAATGTACAAGAGGCAGAATAATCACACTATTTATCACTGTATGTATTTTTGACATTGGGTGGAATTTTGATATGTTTTGATCAATATTTTCAGCCTGCACCTTGATATTTATATTTTTGCATTCTTCGTATTTGCAAACCTTTGCTTTCCTCTCGTCAGATAAACGTATATCTTATATTGTTTAATGTGCGATGGCTTTGCAAATTTCCCAATATACCGTCAGTGTGCAAAACATTAGATTTTGGCGCCATGTAGCATCTTAAATGCAAACTGTTTGGGAATAAGTGACTAATTTAAGTTCACCAGAACATCCCAATTTCCAATTCTTATCAGTTCATTTGACCGATAGTTGCAATTCAAGATTAAAGTAAGGTATAATTAAAGTAAAAATGTTCAATATTCACAGATATATTGGAAAATAAACTTTATTCAATACTTCAAACATTAGATATTTGTGTTATGTATGGCTTTACTCGTCAAACAGTTTCCATAAATAAATAAATATATCTTTTAATTGTGAGTCCCAATACTACATGAATATACGGCATTACATGTAAAGATAATAGGCAAGGACCCCTGGTTGTGTAATTACATTAATAATATAAATGTATTATTGCTTCTGACACATCATCCTTATTTATATACGATATAAATTATATAATTTTGAAGGGATGGAGCTTATTTCAGCTATACTTTATATTAGTGTAGGTTTTTATTTGAATGTCTCATTTGTTAAACAACGATGTCATGCTATGTTAATTAAAAACATTTAAAGTAGAAAGTAACAACGATCACTGTGACATAAATAAGTCTCACAATGAACTGTGGGAGAGTAATTGGTTTAATGGAAAGAATCCATATCCAGATGGACAAATCTAGACTTCTTCAGGACTTGTACTTAACACTAGTGTAGAGCTTAAACTTTGTTGATTTACAATATTTACTACAGCTTTACTATAATTCTTTATTTGTACAGGTCATGTAACGTTTGAATTGTATAGCCCAGCTTACACATGATTATATATCGCAGAGCCTTTAACATGCTCAAAGCTGAAGTCATGCGTTTGATAATGTTGCACTAACAGGATGACTGATACATTTCAGCCTGCTTTGGTGGTTTTCTTACCTGACCTATTTTGTGTCGGGCTGGATTCTTGCAGGATGACATGAAAGAATCCACCAGTTAAATGAATAATACATTCTTCTTCTTGTTTTACTAAGCCAGGTCCCTGCTGTGTCTTCCCCACATCTTCAAAACAACAGATAGAGATGGTAGAGAAGTTGAATAGTTAGCAGGATATTAAACCCTTTAAAAGAAATATGTTTTTTTATGATAACAGATTTCTACATGCCATATTTTTGGTTGGAGCAGAGTTGTGTGCACCAAAGTCGTAAAAAAGTCCCCAGGACAATAACTGTTTCTCTGTATTTATTTGAATAAATTACATTGACTTATCACATTTTTTCTTTACATCAAGCATACAGTCTTAGAATCCAGTGCAAGAATAAAAGAAAAACCCAAACCGAAAAAAAAACAAATGAAAGAAAAAAACAATCCAAAGACAATCATGTGCAGCACAGAGAATCCCTCCTTTCACGTTGCTTCTGGATAATATACTGTATATATACATCTATACTGTAAGTGTATACTTTTGTCACAGTTACAAAAATAAGATACGTTACTGTAGATGCGGGACTATACAGACAAGGTGAAAACAAAACACAGAAAAGCTGTACAGTCCTCATTGAGGGCAAAAATACACACGATTGTTAAAAAAAGTGAAAGAGAAAAAGAAGGAAAGAATTGTGTCGCCTTGAAAAAATAAATAAATACATGACCTTCAATCTGTACTGTGGTTCTTCCCCAGCCAATGAAGTGTACTGTCTGATAAAGTTGTGCTTCCCTTAAAAAAATAACACTTAAAATGGGATATCAGGTTTACTTTGCATCGTTTATTGTTAATCTACTGAATCTGATGAATTCCAATATTAAAGAGACATCCATGTTTGTTTTAAATGTTGAACACTGTCAGAGAAAGTACACCGTTAATACCTCAATATTAGAGGTCCTCTGCATCCCCCGGCCCTCTGCATTAATACATGTACAGTATGCAGACCCCTCCCCCCCATAAAACAAGCACAGCATTACTACAAGATGGGTGTGAAAACAGTAACCGCTGCACAGATTATTTTGCAGAGGAGATAATACATTTTTTTTTGACATCGCTGAGGAGAAAAATGGGAGACATAGTGTTCGGCTACAGCACATAAATACTCAGCTGACTAAAACATGATCTGTAATAACTGAGAGTGGTTTGATTTCTAGATTTTCAGACAAAGATGGGGAAAGAATCCCACACAATACCGCCTACACCCTACAGCCGATGAAGAAAAACAAACACAATGTGTAATCATCTATAACTATCTGAGATCTTACATGAGAGAAAAAAGGTAAACCTGCGACTGTGATCCATTTTATGTTGTAGAAATGTTTTTTATTTTAGAATAAGTTTCAAAAACATTTCTACTGAGACAAAAGAAAAATATGACTTCTCATTCTGTTCGGCCATTTGTGGACTCTTGGCTCTGCCTAGTTCCCTCTTAATCAATGGCTTATAGACAGCTAAACTACAGAGTACTAATTGGACTAGTAGGGATGCAGCAACGCCTTCGGCTGCAGAGAAAACAGTTGCCCCGAGGAGCATTTAAGTCTTAGAAGTTATCATTATATCACAATACATCGACAATTTGTCACACAAGCTGCTGATAAGATACACGTTGGAGGATTGAAACGTATCATAGTTTTCTTACATCACTTCAAACAGGTTAAACTGCACATTGTTGTGTTTTTGCAAATCAAGTCATCACTTCACTAATCACTGGCTCAGATAGGTAATGTCACATACGTAAGAATACACTTTGTTTCCTCCTGATAAAAATACCAAAGAACTAGAGATTGCAAGCTTCACCCTGACACATCCAACAGATTGACCCACATTTACCGTCTTCGAATCTTGAAGCTAAAACTGAAGTTGATTCTTGTTTTTGTTCTTTTTTTTGCAGGTAACTTTGGTATCTAAATCACTCACGCACACATATTGATATGTCAATAATAAAAATGTTGGTAATCATGGGTTTTCTTTGTCAGTAAAGATGGTTCCATTGTCAAAAGTCTGATAAATCAAAAGCTGACAGACATCCTTTGGACAGAGTTTTTGGGCATGACGAGTGCATAGTTTCTTCAGAAACTGTCAAAGCATGCCAAAATACAAGCACTGTTGAAAAGAAGAAGGAATATTCAAAAAAAATATCCGCTCGACAAACTTTTTATAAGATAAATGTTAAACACTTGAAACCATGCTTGACCTAGAGTCTCTAACAAACATGAAGCACGTGGACCGATTTCTCTTTTTCTAGTATGTGAGAGAGAACATTTCTATCTACTGTAGAGGTTTTTCCACAAAGTACAGTGAATGAGAGAAAGTGACTTTTTGTTAAGCTGCTCTGATAAACTGATGAAGGACTGACAGCCAACGTAAACAGAGACAAAAGCCGGGACAGAAGTTGGATAAATAACTATAGAAGCCTGAAAAAACCTCCTGGGATAAAGGGCAGCAACAACATCAATGCAGATATTTGTTCATTTGAAGTTTCTACACTCAATTGATTCTCGTCAATCTTTGCTCGATATCATGTTGTTGCCGTTTTGTCTCCTCTAAAGCAAAGTGCAGGTGGTTGTTAGGAATGTTTAGGAAAAGATTACTGGGAAATACTTGAGGGAGGAACTGGACACTTGGATTCATTTCACCATCTTTTCCAGACACAGCTTGTATTGGTGACGTCCTAGTGGGGCAGCGGCACCAGGATATCCACATAGTTGATAGGGAAGAAGCCCGAGTTGCCGTTCAGCATCCCCTCATACCAGTTATCATCGATCTTATTGGTCAGGGTGATGATGTCGCCCTCCTTGAAGCCTAGCTCACCCTCATTCTCAGGGTCAAAATCGTAGAGCGAACGGCAGCAGGGCTGGTCCATGGGGGCTGCAGGAAACAGATTTAAAAGAGTTAAAAGAGCGTTCAGAGGACACAAAATGTTGCATATCCATTTGTAATATAATAATCAGGAGATAAGCTTGTACAAAGGCTCACCTGGAGACCTGGCTGTAAAGGGGATGGGAGGGTGGAGGAAGCAGAGAGGAGGAGAAAAGTGAAAGAGACACATAAAATATCAGCGTCACTAAATATAATATTTGTTTTAGGAATGCTGTGTTTAAAGGAAAAGTTCTTCAGTTTGGGAAGATTTCATTCTCTTCTTTGGAGTACAGTAAAAAAAAAGGATTGATACAATTCTCATATCTGCCTGTTAAGGCTACAACTACTTTAGCTTAGCATCAAGACTGGAAATGAGGCAGCACTGGAGTAAGGCCGAAGGAAGATGAGCATCGTTTTTTTTTAAAGGAAGTGAGGGGGTTAACATGATTTCCAAACTGGCCAGTTAGTCTTCCTCCTTGTAATCCTTGTTAGAGTTTGTTTTTGACTAATGCTCATTTTTGCCCCTTGTGGAAGCTCGGTATAAACCACCCTTACAATCATCTTTCTCTCAGTTAGTCTTGATCTAATAAATGGGAATCAAACCAAAGACTGACTTAATAATAATGGACCGTGCTGTGATGTCAACATTAGTTTGATGACTGCCTTTTTGAAATCTTGAGTTTCGCATTTCTGGAGCCACAAGTGTCCATGTTTGGACCAGAGGGTGGCGCTGTTAAGCAGCGAGAGGATGACAAACGCCTCGTTAAGTAAATGATTAACAGTCTTATACCCGCGGCTAATTCCCTAGCTGGCAAATGAGCTATTTGACACTTGCATTTTACACAGGATGACATAGATGACCAGATACTATAGTATATCATAATATAAAGCTAGAATTTCACTCATTGAAAAGCTTGAGCAACAACTTTTTGTTACAAAAACCTCAGGGAAAGCCTCAATATCACATTTGCGTGAAATAATCCTCAAACACAGCCAAGAGGGAGAGAGAAGAAGAGAAGTTCAGCGACGGGAGCAGCTGAAATGACTGTTAGTAGACAGCTACCTGTCACTCAAAGCCCCTAATGATGCATAGCTTCAGGTATTAATTTCATTTAAACAAATGGTATTAATGGAAAACATGGAAATGTTTCCTGTTTTTTTTCTTACTGGGCTGTAAAAATGTTTGACTTTGCTATAAATAGGGGCATCTTAGTATGGGGCCTGATGGAGATAAACTCACTTTTTGAGTCCGCCTCAAGTGGCCATTTGAGAACTGCTGTTTAATGCTGCCACAAATTTCCCCCACGGGGGATCAATAAAGTTTATCTTTATCTTTATCTTAATGGCACTGGTGATAATTTTGGGACTAAACTATTATAGGCAACATGCTGCGGCTCTTTATAACCCTCAAAGATATTCCAGCACATAACCCCATAAAAATGAGAGCTGAGTCAGCTTTAAAGGTGCTGATAGGTGGATTTCCCAACCTTTTAAGTCTTTTTGCTAAGCCCACTGGCTGTGGCATTATAATTTGCATCCAGAAATGAGAGACATTTCAATCTTATCTAACTTAAGAATATTAGTTAATAAGCTCATTTCCCAAAGTTCTGAACTTGTCCTTTAAGAATAAAAGAAAGATTTAACAAGGAATAGGGTCAAAAGAGAAAGCAGGGGTTAGACAGAAACAGCACTGCAGAGGAGTTGCACTGCGAACAAAAATTCAGACAGAAATACATTTCCACAAATCGATTAAAAACCAGATAAAAAATAAGAGTGATAAAGAGATTTTGCATCCCTTCCCAGTCACTCTTGCTCACCTGGAGATCTTGCTGCAAAGGGGACAGGAGAAAAACAAAAGTGAAAAACAAAGCATAAGTGGTTATGTTTCATAGTATTTTCTAGATGGATAAATGATGGCGTGATTGGTCAGAACAGTTGGCGCTGAGATGAAGAGGTCAATAAACAATGTGAGGAGAAACACAAGTTGGAAAACAAATGAGAAGAGAGAGGACACCAGAAGAGGAATAAGTGGACAAAGGAGAAAAAACAAATGCTGGTCCTTGAAGCACTCCATTGTTACTTTAGGTCAGATGTTCTTTGTACAGTGAACGGACAGCAATTGTTTTTCTGCTGTTGTAACACATCATCAGTGCAAAAATGTTCCAATGAAAAGAGAAAACGGAAAGATAGATGGTCAAACAAAAAGAAATGGTGACGTGATGGAAGAGATATTGTTGTATCTCTCTCCAGGGGTTTACTTTGCCTCACCTGGAGACCTTGCTGCAAAGAGGGGGAGAGGAAACCATACGAGGTGGAGGGAGGAAAAGAAGACAGTAAAACGTGTTAAGTGTAATGAAAGGATGATGTTAAAGAAATTAATTCATGAGCACACAGGTGGAGAAACACACTGACGGATAAAGTTTTGACCTGCATGCTCACCTGGAGACCTCGCCCCTGAAAAAATTCACAAAAAACATAAAGAGAAAGAGAAGAGTTCACAGTTGTATTAATTTGCTCTGGATTGGTGGAATTTCTGTATAATGTAGGTAATAACTGAAATGTAGGGAAATCACGCTGGAAAAAGAAAGATAAAATTAGCAAACAAATAAATACACTGTAAATTCTCAAATATCTGCATTTTCTTATCTACACCAATTCATGAAAGCATTGTAGTTTTTTGATACATGTGGAGAAATTGCTAATTTTTGCAAATTAGAAGCATGGACTGTATAACTTATGGACAGAGTGCAAGTGACGTCACCCATTGGTTTCTCAAGAGTAGCTTTGAAGCTTAATGATGGCGGTTGCCATGTTAGAAATGCTGTCTCAACTAAACTTTCGTTCCATCTAGACACAAGCAATGAGGTGGAGATGAGGTGGACCTTAAGCCTCCTTACAAACAGCTACAACACGTCCACTTGCTGTCAGCCAAGGGACTGCAGATGTAAAATTAGCCTAACGCTAACTCTGGTGCAATGCATCAAATGGTTACATTTATGTTTTAATTGCACATTGTCCATTACAAATAAAGTTAAATTGAGATTGGTCACACCCCTACATAACTCTTATCCTTCATAAAATCAACATGAATGTGTAATAAACAAAGTTTAAACCCCATCAAATGCGTGCTGTTTGGAAATGGGCTATTTGTACTGAATTGTTTTTTTTTAAACCAGGCTGTAAACATGTTTATTTCTGCTGTAAAAATTGATAATTTAACATGTCCATTTAAAACATGTATGTGACTTCTGGGGCTTTTGTAGCCAGGAGCAAGTGGATGCCTGATTAACTGCAGTTTGTTTTTTGCCCTTCCTCATTTGCTTTATTTTTCAACACCTGAGGTTGCTGCTTGCTTAAAAGACCACTTGCAGTTGTTGTCTTTGATGTGAACTTTGTGTTGTGTTATTCTGCATGTTTGTCAATGCTTTAACTCGCATGTCTTGTCATTTTTATTTTAATACAATACTCCCTTGATTATGATTGACTTATCCCTGTAGCTGTGTCCTGTTCATGCAAACATAACAAACCATCAAGCAAGTTTTCATATTTTTTAAATTCAAATGCTAAATGTCAGTAGTTTGACTTTGAGAAATCAAAGTAAAATGTAACGGTTCATTACAGGAAGCTATGAGTGTGTTGTACTGATTCAAAATGCATGTACACTGTTCATGGATTAACTTGACAATGCGATGTATAAGATTTAAAGCATTTACTTAGCTATTATTTGAGAATTTACAGTAAAACTCAAAAAGAAAGAGGAGCTTGTTAAAGGAAAGTAATCGTATATTTGTAGAAACTAGCCCAGAAACTGTCCTTTACAGATAATTACCACCACAATTTGATTTTTCTGTCTTCATATGGGATTTCCAAATGAGATTCCACATTTTATACAAAGCACCAGGACTAGTTTCTGGACCTGTTTCTGAGCAGTGAGGTTTATAATCAGGTCTCACCTGGGGAGCGGGCACCGTGGATGCCTCCATTGTGGTTCTCACTGATGGAGAAGTCCAGAGACGTACGCGGTTTAGGAGTGTACTCTTTCCTTGGTTTGGTACTGCAGTCCTTTATCCTGTAATGAGAAAACACACGAGTCCCTTAATGCACATATAACAGAGATTCTACATGTCAATATAAATGCATTCAATACATATATTTGAGTGAAACAGAAAAACAGGATGTGAAGATACTGACCGTTCGTCAATCTTACTGGAGAGCTGTGTGAGGATCTCAGCAGCCCGGCTGTGGTACTCCACTTGAGCGTGGACCAGTGCAGCCAGCTGGCTCACCTGCTCAATCTGTGTGTGAGATGTGTAGGATCTTATGTTTAAACTGAATACAGCAAGGTGATGTAGAGCAAGATCTTAAAAATAGTGACTCATAGACTGTTTCAAACACAAAGAGTATGAGACTGACAGTTCCTTCTTGACCTTGGAAACCTCAGTTGTCAAAATAATCATGCCCTGAGGTTCAAGAGCAGCTGTTATCATTCTTTTAAAACTTTGTGCACTGAGAACAGCTACTAATGGACATTGTGATAAAATGTTCTCTGCAAATATACAGCATCAATTGACTGATAGAAGTACTTTTAGGGGCCACTTAGGGCAGAAAAACTACAAACTATGAAAAAACAATGACTCATGCTTTAGAGGAATCCCTATAAAATATATTGTAACCTTTAGCTACAGCAGGAAACGTCAGCTTTCAATGAAGTCAGGCTTAAGGCATCCATTCATCCATTTCATTTTTTCTGTGTCAACTTCACAAGTTTTTTAATTGGATTTAAATATCTTGATGTAAAACCGTCTCCAGTTTGAGTTGCTAGGGAAACCAGGGCATAGACTTTGTGGATGTAAGCTCCATGAGCCCAAAAAGCAGAGTCAGTCAAGAAATGCACTAAATCTGCATTCCTGCTAACAGCCAGCAGGAGGCAGCTCCATTGGTAGAAAAATAGGTTTCAGGTTAAACAAAGACCTTAAATGTTAACTCTAATTTTATAATTTTACTTAATTTGTCTCATATGATTTGTTTTATTTCAGCTACAGTAAAATAAAAATAGATAATAAACCAGGACATTCCAGGGTGTGTTGACAAGTCGCTAACACAGCATCCAGTCAATCTGCTTAGAGTTAAAAAAAAAATGTGTGTCGAAGAGGACTAAAGGAATAAGTTACATAGCTGGAGATAATAAATAGCAGAAAGTGCAAGGCAGTACAGTAAAATTTCACCAAAAACATGAAAGAATGGCTGTCACATTCTGATATGGCTTGCAGGGCTAAAAGACAAGTGATCAGAGAAAAAAGATACTTACATCACTCTCCAGCAGGTTAAACATGCTCAGCTCAGCAATCTCCTTTGAGTCATCAAATTTCTCTAGTGCTTGTTTAAGCTCGTCCTCTGTCACTTTAGCCTGGCGCTTCTTCTTATAATCAAAGTCCAGACGGCGGCCCTCCATTTTCTTCAGGTGATGCTGCAAGAGGAGGCCAAAGATTTGAATCCAAACACTCAACAAAGAGATGATTTTGATTCAAATTTTTTTGTTTGTTTTCTGTACCTCTACATAATTCTGGACTCATACCTGAATCTCCTTCAGATCTTTTTCATGCAGGTTCTGCATTGGATCAATGAAGTTCTGCTTGACCTCCATGTCCAGGGCGTCCTTCACCTCTCCGAGCTCACGCATGGCTTCCCCAGCGTCGATCAGAGCAATGCCTAGAAAAATAAAAACACTTTTAGTCACTTTTAGAAACCACTCACATTACAATGTCAGGGTAAACTTTTGGTCTCTTTGCACACATTTTCATTAGAACCTTATTTTAAAGCATGTATTTATCTTTATCCTTATTTTATTTCCTTTACATGTGAACTAAATAACAAAGCAAGCTGTCAGCATCTTGTGTGGAAGACACACTCAGACATTTTTCACATCATTGTCAGGGCTGCACAATAATTCCCGGTTTCATCGTTATCATGATATGAACCTTCCCAATAAACACATCTCCAAAGTCGGAATTTATAGCAATAAAAAAACAAAACATTTTAATGAAGTCAAGCAATGCTTTCTCACTCAGCATTTGTATGTTCCACCTTTTGTATGGAGGCATGAGTATAATGTTCATTCTTTTAAACCATTATGATGGAGTCAGATGAAGCTTAAGCCATAAACTACCCTTCGATTTATTAGTGCCAAATTAGTGAAGGAAAAAATGGATTCATGGATTTATTTTGGATTCAGGAGAAACAGGTTGCACACACTGGTATCATATAGAACATGAACATAAGAAGGTAAACAGAGTTGACTGAGTTACAGCTAACATGTGAATCTTTATTTGTTATTTATCGTAACTTATATCATCGTCGCAATATCGAACAATGTAGTCGCACATCGCATATTTTTCTCATATCATGCAGGCGTAATTGTTTTTGCAGAACACAATTAAGCCTATAGACATGATTTATACTTCTCTGTTTCTGTGTTATCATATGTTTTGTAGCTTACCAAAGTTAGAATCATCTCCGAGCTCCCTGCCAAACTTCTGCATGGACTCTCCCAGGATGGTCTCGGTCTGTGTGTAGCCCGGTCCCTTCTCCTGACCCCGCATACGATGCATGGAGTTCATCATGCTCATCTTAGCTCTGGTGGCTGTGAAGGAACAACACCCATTAAACCAAACAAAACTTCACCAAACTGTAGTCCTTGTAATGTATATGTAGGGAGAAGATGAAATTCACTTTCATTCATTGATGCATACCAGAAGTACAGCTACAAGTCAGACATGTACTGCATTTACATCTAATCCTAATGCTATCTACTGAGGCTAAAGTATCCCAAACTTGTAAAGAGACAGACTTTTCTTCTGACAAAGCTTGCGACTCTGTAAAGTTATACGCATATTCATAGGTATAACTTATAAGTATGTCACTTTTTTAAATGTGATGATGCTTTAATTTAAAGATTTAGGTATGAGAGACACCTGAGACATCGCTGTAAAAGAAATCCAAACAAAACATCACATTATCATGTTTCATAGCTGGTGTGTCTCACCTGGATTTGGCTGCAGATACTCAGTGGTCTTGGTCATGATGTCCAGCACAGCCCGAGCCGTGACGTCCATCCTCTGTAGAACACAAAGCAAAACCCAACATGAAGAGGGAGACAGAAGCTGAAGATGCAGAAACAACAGCTGATAGAAGATAAATGGATGACAGTTTGTGACAGAGATGAAGACAAATAAATCGGCATTAGAGCAATTTTTGGATCCGTGGAACCTGTCATCTAATAAAGAGATAGAAACAATAAAAGTAGCTGTGGCTTTGTTCTGCAGCGTGGGTGGGAGAGAGAGTCATGCTAAGAGCTGGCTGTGATTGCTTTTATTTTCTGATTTATATAGACAAGGCACTACAGCTCTGCAACACTATGCCTTTACTAACAACTAACACATTAACACTTACATAAAGACACCCATGCAGTGTGGATGCATAAATCTACGTAAACACTCACATGTACATAAGACTATACCTCTTACTCAGTTAAGGAAATGCATCAATATACTTTGAACTAAAACACACACATTAGGAGGACACAACACCTTATGTTGTGAGATTAAAAATAGTTGATAAGTGTCAAATCAACCCTCAGCGGGATCTACAAGAATACATCTCTTAAAAATATAACCAATGAGGCGCACCAGTAGCCTAGCGGTTGGTGCGAGCTCCCCTCCTGAAGAGGCTTCAGTCCTCGAGAGTGGGCGTCCCGTTTTAGAATCCAACCCGTGTCATTCCCTAAGCTCTCTTTCCCCAATTTCTGAACCTATAAACTGTCCTTTCTCTACATAAAGTAATAAAAGCACCCCCCCACCCCAAAAAGAAATATAAATAAACAATACAATGAAAGACCTCCAAAGGGTTGAACTGCATCTTCTATTGGAAGCCCATTTTCTCCAAGTTTATAACAGTTTGCATTAAACTTCAGTGTAACCACAAGGAGCAACATCTCTGTTGATTCTTTAGGTAAAGACTTGACCCTTCTTAAGGTTTGCACAGGCCTTGTGAAAGGTTTAATCCTAATAGGACACTCTGGGTGTACGTCTTTATGAATTTGTTCTTCTTATACTGTGCATGTAGTTACCTAACATTACAGCAAAAATGGTTTGTCTTCTTGGATTGGAAAACATTTTTTACAAACATTTCACATCCAACAAGCTCTAACATTCAAAAGAGGTATGATGGAAGAGTCCAGTCTTGCCTTTTCCATTTCAGTGAAGTCCACATCGAGCTTCGTTCCTTCGGCACCTCCGACTTTCTCACTCACTTTCTGCAAAAAAAAAAAAGAACAAAGAGAAACAACACGTTACAGGTGGAAGCATTCATTTGTTATGTTGATTGATTTATTTAACCAGAAAGGTCCCATAGAATTATGATATCTTTTCTGCCCGGTTCTTACTGGTCAAAATGGGCAATACAAAAAAGGGTTTAGTGAGGGACACATCATACAAAATACACAAGAATGAACCCCAGGAGCTAGAGAGAATCATGCCGTATAATAGTTAATTTTGAAAGACTTAAAAAATAAACATTAGTCTTTTAGTTTGACAAAGCGAATGATGAAATAGAAAGCTGCAAATTACAGAATCTCCATTAGTATTCAAACTACACATGGAGTTTTTGCTGAAATTCAACAAATTAAGAATTTCTTGCAGGTTACAGTTTTCATTTAAGGCGTCAATCGCAAAATGAAAAAACAATATCTGTATATCTTTTCATAAGGTTTGTTTTTTAAAACTGTAGACAGATCTATAAGATAGAGAAAATGTGTGTATTGTAATAGAAGAGTGCTTTAGTACTTGTGTTGTGGGACCCAGACTGTCTCCTAAACCACACTGTCATGATCTCTCTGTTTAATGAAAGGCAATGTTAAACAACAACTACACAGACACCAGCTCGACCTTGAGCTTTGTATAACACAAACCCATTTCACTGGTCAAAACACTGCCACATGAACCTCATCTCACTGTGACAACACGGCTGCTTGTGGATTAGTAAGTCAGGAGTGTGTTGGTGACCTTTAAACAAGCGTCAACGGCCCTAATGCAATTAAACTGGCATTAGAGTCATATTAACGGCCGCCCTGTGTCTGTAGAAGTATTTCTACAGAAGTTTATGATCTTATTGTTACTTTATTTCTTTTTAGCTCTTTTGTTTTATTAGTTGTATTTCTTAACTCAATCAATCACCTGACATCAGCTCCTTCCAATTAGCTGTCTATTTAACCTGCAAGATTTCCTGTCTCTCCCTCTGCTCTCTCATTGCCAGCTCTGCACCAGTACTGCACTCTTACTCAGCCCCACCACTGCAGAATCCACCTGTAGGCTCAGACTGTGGGGGTTTAAGATATCATCCCATCACTCCTTAAATTCCTGCATGTAAGTAAAACAGTGGGGAGTGATTCAGTCGGAGCCTAGCCGTCAAACACAAACTATGTTCTGCTGCAGTAAATATTTTAAATGATACAAACATGAGTTGTCTGACTGAAATAAAGATAAGTTTGTGTAGCAGAAATGTGTTCATAATTTTGTGTCTCCTTTAACCTCTCAAACCCTGAACTTTGTGCCCATGTGAGAGAATATTGTCGATATATTTGTACCTATACAATGTCATACACTCCTATCACTCGTTCTAGGTTGCACATAAATGGAAGACTATCGTTCCTCGAACATATAAAAGTCAGGCCGCTTATTTAGCAATGGATGGGTTTTCTCCTTCAAAGCCGCAGCAGAGAAGGAGATCAAACAAGAGAAAGAGTAGGGCTGCAAACAGCTACGAGCAATGGTCCTTATGGCTTCAGACATGGCACACAATGTGCAAAGACACAAACACCGAAACATAGAAATAATTCCTCTGGGCTCCTGTCAGTCTGTCTGCTGATAATTTTTGCAGCTCTGCCACCATCCAACCTCTCTGTGATGTAACCAGACGGCTCGAGGGGGCAGCAAACTGACGCAACCAGGCCAGACACGAGCCTCAGAGGACGGATTGAGGGAGGGAGAGAAGCTTTCAGGGAACGTCACAGCGCGTGACTACAGAATCCATGAGAGCTAAGGTCAGAGGAAGCAGCCTTACCTTGAGTCAAAGACTAAAAAGTAACACTTTACATGAACTTTTCTGACTGAATGTGTGAATATTACATTTTATTGTATATTTTTGTTTGTTTCTGTGCTCACTAAAAGAAAAAAAAAAAAGAGGGAAGGCACAATAAAAAGAACCAGAAATTATGAATTAGACTACATTTTTCAGACATAACGGGTTGATTTGTGACAGAAAGAGCAGAAGCCTAAGCTGGTGACAGCAGTTTATGCAGCTAAGACTTCCTGAGGGTCTGTGCTCTATGAGTCATCTTCACAAAGTCTCCTCTGATCCCTCCACTGAAACAGCTCAACATTTTGACAGCAATGCAAGAATACACTCAAAGCTCCACATTCACAATCGTAGTAGGAGTCACATATCCTGTCATATGTTTCACCTACACATCATTAAAATAACTTCAAATCCTCCCTGAGCCAGTTGCCATGGAGACAGGTACCTGCCCCTGCCTGGCTTGATCAGCTGTACGTGTCGGCAGGTTTGACTTCTTGTTATTTCTCTCAACACAATCCTGTCACAGCAAAGATGATGATTGTTTTTGTTTCTTTTCCAGTTTGTTTTGTTCTTTTATTTAGTCTGTGGTTTGTTTGGTCTTTGGATTCATTTCTGTTTTTTCTGAGTGTGTGCATTTTCTTGTTATTTTATTTATTCAGTTAGTTAAGTTGAAAATGTAAAATATGTGCTCTGGTCTGAGACTTTGAGGAGCACAACTGTATTGAAAAAAAGAAAAGAAATGGGGGAAATAAGCCTCATGATGTGAAGTTCCCCACCTGTAAGATGAGCAGACATGTAAAGATGGAGGTGCACTAAACAATTCATGCCCATGAAAAGAAAAGTCGAGTGTTCTTGTTAGACTTGTTCCATGTTTATGTATGTGTAATTCTGAGAGCCACAGCTGCATCACCTTTAGCCATGTCTGTAATGACACTTCTGTTGTTCATCCAAGCTGTATAATCACACTGTACTGTTTTACACCTGAGGTGAAATATGACCACAGTTACATGGAATGGAAACCTGGTTTCAGATGCATATTCTAGATATATATCCACATTACGTGAATGTACAATAAACGTGGCCTCCTTTAGGATAGATAGAGGATAGAAAATGTATATAAAAAAACTGAGGCACTCACGCACGCATGCACACACGTACACTGGGGTCGACAAAGACTTAATGAGTCATCTGAGCACAGATACTTGTATTTCAATTTCACAAAGAGAAAGATAACATGAGAAGGAGTTTCTTCTACATTATACATTATATTCAGTTGTGCATGGTGGCCCAACATCATTTTACATTATTTACTGATGTTAAAGAATATTGCCATTTATTCTATTTCTACTGATTAATACGGAAGCGTATTGCATTCATGTGGGGGATTTTTTTTTTGCCTGGTTTCTTGTTATGACGAAATCTTTATCTCGTTATTACGAGATAAAGATCTCGTTATATTCTCATGAGCTTGTCGACCTAGCGCAGGCATCTGAAGGTGTTAAGGTTGTTCAGACAGAAAGCAAAGCACACTCTGAACTACTTGACATAGCAGGATCGGTTAAATAGATATGGTATGCTTCACCGATATAAAGTCATGCATCTGAATTGCATTCAAGCTGGCTACGTGGTGTCTCAAGATACGCTTAGGCATTTACTGAAAATACTTACTGAAAACAACTGCGGTGCCGGAATCGCCTGCTACAGTCTTTATACTGAAATATTGTAATGAGCTGCCAAGATGCCAACAAGATGTTTATCTTGTAATAACGAGATCTTTATCTTGTTATAACGAGATCTTTTCTCATTATAACAAGATCTTGTAATAACAAGAAACCAACATGAATGCAATACACTTCCGTAATGGTTTTATAACCTTGGAGAGGTGTGGGTTGACCTAGTTTTGTTTCCATAATCTTACACTTCTTGACTTTGAATTGAAAAAAAAGTCTGAATCACCAAACTCGTAAAATAAGCTTCTGATACTCTTAATGAAAAACATACACACTGCAGTGTGCACCTGCATGATTCAAAGACAAAAACTATGCTGCAAATGATCTATTTAGGAGAACCTATTTTCTTTTTTTTTTTAACTTTAATAATGGCATCTAATTTGTGCAAATTGGTGCTGCAGCTAGCAATTACTTTTGCTTCTGATGTCCCTAGTAATTGATTAACATTAAGCACGACATAACATTTTTTGAAAATATGCTCAGACAGACG
Organism: Labrus bergylta; assembly: GCF_963930695.1. Lineage (NCBI taxonomy): Eukaryota > Metazoa > Chordata > Actinopteri > Labriformes > Labridae > Labrus > Labrus bergylta. The sequence goes on from NC_089195.1 coordinate 24,402,175, forward strand.
GTCCAAACACTAAAGATATGCAGTTTATAATAATAAAAAAAGAAAAGAAAAAACAAAGTAGGGCAAAAAAACGAATTTATATGAAGCTGGGAGTTGAGAATGATTGGTGTTTTCATTAAAAAAACAAACAAACAAGACACAATGTTGGAAAATTTTGGTTTAAATGAATCCAAAGGCATTCATGGAAATCTTAGCTTTTTGGCCACCATTTTTTCTGAAAAAGAATTCTGAGACCCTCTGAAACGTAGACAGTTGCACATTTTTGACACTTCTAACAGCTTGTTCACAGGGTGATTAGACCTATTTTCAAAATTGTTTCTTCATATATCTTCAATTTGACAGATATCTTATGTGCTGAAGCACATCTGATCCCTAATGGAAGAAAGCTCTAGCAGTACTTTTGAGGGTGAATTGAAAGCCTATCAGAGTGGGAACTGGCAGATGCCTGGAGTGTGCATTCAAACTCACCTCACACAGTGTCAGACCTCTAAGGCCAGCCAGCTCTTATTTCTCTGTATGACACTGTGTCTGTCCAACATCTATGACTTCTCTATCTAGAAGATGAAGTGAGTGGAGACAGTCAGAGTCTGGGAAGTCAGTTAGCTGTTAAGCTAAATGGATGAAAAACAACTCAGTCAAGCAGCACCCGCCTGTGGGAATATGTGCATAGCTTGGCAGGGGTAAGAGCAGCTGAATGAATAAAAATGAGCTCTTGGTGGCTGTTGTAAGTGGAACAGTTCTGCTGCTGCCGCCCATGGCTGCTGTCACCACGTGCTCAGTCCCCAGACACTCTAAAGTGGAGAGCAAAGACAGCCTTGTTGTGCTTTGCTGAGAAATTTGGAGCGGTGATGGAGGGAAGATGAACACAAGAGCAAACAGATACAGCTTAACTATACAGCACGTCTCAACCAATCAATGATTGGTCCTTCACCTGCAGAGACACTCTAAGTTAATGTGACCGATTTCAGAGCCACCAATCTCACCTAACACCAAGGAAATCAACGATCTAAAACCACTTAGTTCCAATATCTGTCCCCCACATAACAACCCCCCTCTCTGTTTATCTCTCTACCCATCATTCTCTCTCTTCTCTTCCTCCTCCCTGCAGGGGAAGGACACCACAAGGTGAACGGAGCAGCAGTGTGAAGTGAACCTAACAGGGATGAGTGTAATGCGCAGTTGGCTGCTGGGAAATAGCAGCAGTGGCGTAGATGATATGTAAGCTGTGACGTCACAGACTTGTTCGTCACATCCAGAGCCTTCCTAGTTGTAAAGTCTGGAGAGCATGGATGCTGATATATTCAAGTGTATGCTCATGCAGCTGATTTGTGATTCGTTTTGAGAGGAAATGCAGGAAAACGGTTTCACTGCAGAGCTTTGGGTGTTGTTGTTTAGATGGCAGATTTAATGTTCTAGGCTACTTCTGATTTTATTTAATGATCCCCTGCAGACACCATTGAAAGCAATAAAATCAGACCTATAAAAATGATTTGCACAATATGATTTTTTCCATTTAAAACATACACCTACAAATTCTTAAGAACATTACAAAACCATCATTTATGTATGTGCACATTTGCTTCTGTCAAAGGTAAAGCTGTTGAAAATAAGTCCCTTATACTTCCCTCACAAGCTTTAACATTAGACTTGTGATAGCTGAAAATTAAACAACTTGCGTCCAAACAAGTTGTTCTGTTATAAAATCATGTTTGTATAGTCTAACATCCAAAGTGAGCACCTTTCCTTTTTGGCAGATGGACATGAAAACAGCCTTCTGGTGTCAAACATACATGTGTCATTCAACAAAGAAAGGCTTATGGAAAAGTTATTTAAGGATACTATCACAAATCATTATTTTAACCAGTATTTGATGGCAATTTTAACAGGTGCCATGTGAGGCTGTTCTCAGCTGAAGCAATGAGCAAAACGGTAAATTCAGCATGTTAACATGTTTGCAATGATAATGTTGATATGCTGATGATAAGCAGTTTACCATGTTCACCACTTACTGAGGGTTTATTGGCATCCAAACATCAATCAAATTTCAGTAAACACACCTCAGGTGAGGCTTATTGAATAAAAGTAATTATTGGTATTTGGTCACAAATCCCAGTATTGGACAGTCTTGCTAGCAGTTCTGTTATGGTAACAATGACATGACATGTCCATAATTGATGTCTGTAAGAGGAAGGATACTTATGCCTACGATGCATCACATAAGGAGGCCAAATGGTCTCCGCCATCAGAGGTAGGTAACAGAGACAGAATTAGGGAAGATGGCGGCAGTGTGTAACAACTGTGTGTATGCAATTTTTAACTTGATGATGTCAGGCCAGCACATGAATCAGTCCACTTGGAACCAAAAAGTATGATCATAATGTATCAAATAAAACCAGTAGTAGGACAGATGTTCATAAATATAAAGCAAAAATAATAACAAAGAAGACCAAAGTAATCCACAGTATTTCAGAACAAATAGGTTCTGTTCACATTCAGATTCAGATCTCTGTCCTTACTTTCCATTTTCTCTCCAACTGGCGCCCATGTTAGCCAAAACAGATCAGATTAAAGATGCTAAATGTGGAAAGGCAAAAAGCCCAGTGATAGTTCCAAAGGCTGCAGGGCATCCTCCCTCCCTCCCTCCCTACTCATCTAAAAATGCCTTGCATCACCACACAGGTCAGACAGCAGAGTGTTTGTCCTAACATGCTCTCCTCGTGATTGTTTTTAAGGACACATCCACATCCACATCCTCAGATGGCCGGCTGTCACTAGCTTTACAGATCAGGTCAGATACTTCCGGAGGTTCTTACAACCACTGAAACTCAAGTCATTAATCAATCTTAGCAAATCAATTCAATCTGGATTTATTAAGTGCTGAAGCCAGGATGCTGAGATCAGGAAGAGGAGAGAGATTTGACCGATAAACAGCTAAAAGGTTACATCAGTTGTT